>NC_051177.1:147356960-147653659 GCF_013339695.2 Rhipicephalus sanguineus | reverse complement strand
ACGCCTGTGTGAACGCGCTCTCGGACAGGCGAGAAAAACGTGAAGTCCGACACGTTTTCTTACATTTTATTATTATATTTCTTGGCCGAGCTCCAGCTTCACGCATGACTGGCAGCGGTGATGTAAGTCGGTCGATGTGAAACGAATCTGTGAAAGGCGAAATGCGCGAAGAGCGCGGACGCGCATAACAACTATCGGAGCCGGTCAGCAGGGCGTTATTCGGCTTCGCTTCGCGGCATTCGTGTCTTCTCAAAGCCAGGGGCGCGGTCTCTTCTTTCTTCGAGGACCAGTTATTTCTACAGCCCTTTTGAATTCTACCCAGAAAAAGAAAGATATGAACATGCGAACAGTGAGAACGACATCCGCCTGCCTGTACTTCTGTGAACTTGCGATCAAGTCGAACTGCGGAAAAAGAAAGAGAAGAAAGAGAGAAACTGCGGGAAAAAGAAAAGAGAGAGAAAGAAAGACAGAAAGAAAAGAAGAAAGAAAGGAAAGAAAGAAAGAAAGAAAGGAAAGAATAGAGAAGAAAGAAAGAAGAAGAAAGAAAGAAACAGTGACGCCCAAAGCTTTGCTACGCGTATCTTTTTCTTCTTTTTGCATGAGGGGAATTTGTGGGGAGGGGTGGCGGTTCGTTTTTCTCAGTGGTCAAGGTGTTTCAGGCGGCCGCTCATATACAAAGACGTGAAAAGAAATCTTGCTCCGCCATCTGCTGTTACAGTGACAGGACAGAGTTGTCGCTGGAAATATCCAGGACAACAAGTGTTCGGTATCGCCGCCGCATTGCGAGGATTTGCGTGCCTGAGTACATTCGCCTTGGTATTTTTATCTTCGTGTTCAATGCTTTCTAGGCGACGCCCACTACACACAGTACAGGGCTATATCTATGATCTCTCGACAGAATGGGTTATTGGGCCCGCGTGTGTACACACCACGACAAAAAGCGCGTACCGCGTCGAATCGTAAACGATTTACAGATGCGGCTCGGATTACACCGGCCAACTGGTGAGAAATGGGCCGTGCTTTTCGTCCTGGATTCCCTAGCATCAAAGGGCGCGACACCCCCCAGATGCGAGGTATACACGGATCTCAAATAGGATGCATGCGTTACTTCCATCTTAAGGTTTCGCCTCCCTTGGCCAACGCCCAATATTTTCTTTCATTTACGCATACATCAGAGGCTCTGTATTTTTGAACGGAAGCACTTGAGTCGGTAAACCTCCTTGGTCGGTACCTGCTCCATCACGTGCCTGCGTTGAAGGCGCGTCGTGGCTAAACAGCACAATATAGAGCACGTTCAGAGATGATCTACATTTAACAAATCGGTGATTCTATAAAGTTATCCGGCATTTTCTTCATTAAAACAACACTGACAGTTACGATAAGTGTGTATCGAAACGAGAACTGGCATAGGCGGGAGTTCGCAAAGTAGGCGAAGTAATATAAACTTACGCACCTGTGACAGGAGCGATGCTGCGACGTAAAAATTCAGGGGGGGAAGAAAGAGCCCGGGGTGCCTCTTGTTGCTACTTATATCAGCAACTAAGTGGGCAAGTATTTTCGAGCTATACAGTGACGATGATAGTGACAGTCTTTTGGTAAGTCTATTCACTCTTAACTCTCACTGGTTGTTGTTTTTAATATTTCAAAAGAGACATAGTGAGTTTTTAGGTAGAACCGGTTACTTCTGGTCGGAGTATAGCCGGATCTGGAAGCACTGGAAAATTCTCGCTTCCTGCGACTCGCTGGCGACTTGCCTCGCGCGCCTCCCGAACTAACTCTGCATGCAGCCTGGGTGGGAAGTAAGAAATCTGCGCACACAATCGCTCTGGTGCATCTTCTTTCGGTGGCCTTTATTGAGCGGGGAGCATAACGCCAAGCGAAGCAGAAAGGGAGTAGGAGATATGGTGAAAAGGAACGTTTAAGCGAACGTCAAAGCAAACAAACAAATAAGCAAATAATGAATCGCGACGAAAATTTTGGACGGGGCAGATGGAGTATCGTGCGACGAAAGAGATCAAAGAGTTTCGGCTGCGAGCTCGCGTGTGGCGCTGATTGCGAATTCCCACCGAGTCAGGGGAGGGGGTAGATATCAGTGGTTGGCGCTGGGAGCGGCGTCTTGCGGCCGCACGCGACATCTACCGCGATCGGCCTTGGACCTCGATCACTCACTTGGTCGGAGCCGACTTATTAGGGCCGCCGCTTGCGATCCTAATGAAACGGCCCCCTCCCCGACCGAAACTAGCACGCACACACCGAACTACATCGTATCCGTCTCGATTCCTATCCCCCCGGTGTCGTTTCGTACGTATTTCTGATTCGTTCTCCGCACACGCCAAGCTAAGGCGGAGAGGAAAAAAACTATGTACGTGGGAAGAAAAACTAAAGTGTTTGGGGACGGTGGCGCCGCAGCCTTACTATACCCACCGGCAGTCGGTATCTCCGTTTTCTGCCCCGCTCGTGTATTGTGCAACTCTGTGACCAACTGCGAGACACCGTTGCTTTGACGCATGCTCGGTAGTCGCTATATTAGATGGGCCGCCAGTGGCCGGAGGTGATAGTTAGGTTAGGCCTGGGTCATTCCGGAACGTTTCGAGGACCGCGCGTTTGCTCCAGTTCCCCATTCTTGTCTTTTTTTTTTTTTTTTTTTGCTTCAGACGGTGCATTCTACGTGTACGTACAGGGGCAGTGGGAAATGGTTCGAGCTGGCCTGGGGCACAAGTGCTCGCAGACACAGCGGTCCTAACGCCGGTCGCTCGTCGGCAAACGGTCGCGCTATCTTTGCGCACTGCACCTGCAGGAAAATCGTCGTTGGCGCGGAGGAAAACGTATGTTTGCGTGATCACGTGGGACGGACTGCAGTCTAAGTACCGTTTCCTCGCACGCTTACTCAACAAAGTGCGTGCGGTGACCATAGGCCAGCTTAATATTCATTTATCACAACGCGTACTGTCAGGTCACAACGTAAGAGCGTGGTTATTATTGTTGCATGCGCCGATAGATTATACAAGCACGAAAGGCAGAAGTAAGACGTCGAGGAAATTTAGCGTTATGACGTCTTTCCTTTCAAGAAAGTCTATCGGTTCTCCACTGCAGTATGGTAAAGCTCACTATATGTCTGGAATATACTTTGTAGCGAAAAATTGTCAATGTTGTTTTATACATACCTTCATATTTATTTATGTATGGGGCTGATCAGCGGATATGCGTGCTGTTCCGTTCGGTGTCTTATATCTATTTCTTTCTTTGCTTTTTTTTATTTCTGCATTCATTCGGTAAGAACGAAATTAGAGGACAAACGAAAAACACTGGAGGAAGGTAGGACATGGCGAGTGGTGTAAGACGGTGAGTTGTTGGCTTTGAAGTTGTTGGCATTCAGGCTTACCGACTTTTTTTTTTTTTTTTTTTTTTTGAGCTCGCTGTGTCACTGACTGCGCAAGGAGCTGAAAAGACCGGCCCTGCGCGCGTCCGGCTCGCGTAACCACCGTTTTCCGTTCGCCGTGAATTGCGGGCCGGTTGGCTCATTCAAGAGGTGATGGGAATGGGGGCTCGTTCACACGTATAGTGTACACATACCACAGCAGCTACGAGCGGCCGGCCGGCCGGCTGGGGAACAAATACCCCCTTCGTCTTTCACACTGCCAAGTAGCGCTGGTTCCAGAGACACGATTGTTGTGACGCGAAGTTCGCGATTCATTCCTCCTAGGTGGGGCAAGCGTGCAGAAGTCACCGTTCTGTAAGACAAACTGCCAGCTGTGAAATCGAAACTGAGTATGCGACATAATTCTGGGCCCGTAGTCACAAAAGTGACTTATGTTAATAGTAAAAAACAGCGCGAAAACTACAAGGACGAGAAAGATGAAACAGGACTAGGGCTGTGTTAAGCTTGTTGGTAAGCTCAATTCTTCAGCCAGTCCTAAGGCAGGACATGTTGTTGGCGAAGGTAGGAAGCCAATGGCAAATGACATTTATGAGAAGACAAAAAAAAAAGCATTGTGAATTCGATCCCTGTTTACTAGGAACCAAGTGGGCGGCAACATCCATAAATTCATCCATCCATCCCCAGCTCCCCCTTTGCCCAGTGCATAGCAAAGCAAATATGTATTATGTTGTCGCATAATCATGTATTAAGTCGCATTTTCCAAACAATCCACTTCCCTAACTTGTTGCTCATGAAATGAACCTTATATGCATGAACCTTATATGAACCTTATATGAATGAACATTATATGAACCTTATATGAACCTTATATGCATGAACCTTATATGAACCTTATATGCATGAACCTTATATGAATGAACATTATATGCCTCTACAAAAGGGACCCCTGCAACAAAGTCATCCTTGTGTAGTCCCACCTTTATATGTGCATATGCGTGACTGTGCTCTATATATGTCACAGAAAAAAAATCGAAGCTGATTGATTTATTGCAAGAAATTTGAGAACGAAACAAAAAATAGTCCATGCCAGTTCTCAGTTCTCTAAAACTGACCAAGGACAGGCATAGAGGCGGCCAGTCATCTTCTGCGCCAGAAATTCTCAGCAGCTCTTTCTCAACAAACGTGCACGATACAAGGTATATGCGTCCATGGCTCTGAATATGCCGCTTGCATCTTCCTTCTCCTTTATTTTGTGCTCTTGTTTCGTCGGTCATTGATACATTTATTGGGCCATCCACCTGTTCTCTCGGTCTCTCTCTCCGATCAATTCAAGCGTCCATTTCGTCCTATTTATTCCTGCCCTAGCAGCTTTTCTTCCCATTCCAGATGTTCCGTAAATGTTAACACCGCATGAGCCCGTACACGCGCTCTCACCTTCCACATCCTGTGCGGCCTGCAACGTTCGCAGTCCTTTTTCCTCTCAGCGCCAGCCGGCCTTTCCGGACCGGTCACGTGATTGGCCGGTCCAGCGAAGAATGTGGATTAAAGTGCAGGCCTGGCATGTGTGTGCAGTGCTCTGTTGCGGCCAGGGAAAGGACGGGGGGGAAGGCGGGGGGGGGGGGGTCCAGTTATGCATGGCCTAAGGTGGAAGGGGGGTAGCGCGCCTGCCTTGTTAGGCTTAGCGTGTAGCCCGCGTCGAAGGCCAACTGGTGCGCGCGCCAGCGGTTGCGACGTGCGATACACCCTCTCCACCGCTGGGTGCCCCGAGCACACGCGTCCTTCGGAACCGGACCACCTTCGGAAACCCGCGCGAACCGTTAGCGCCCGCGCTCATTATCGAATCAGGGAATCTAGGCCTCTCGGCTGGCGCGGCAACGGACGCGCAAGAAGGGAGAGAAGAATGGGGGGCCCCCTTACCACACAGCTGCAGATCGCCTGCCGTCACTGTATGCGCTGCTGCAATAGGTGCCCCGAGGGCGTGCGGTGAAACAAAGGGGGTTCGGGGTGGCCGCGGGCCAACGTAAGAAGAGAGCGCTAGCTGTTGTCCCTTGAGCCGCGCAAGAAGCTATTGCTTGACTTATGGCATCGCAACGTGCACGATTTGTTGCCGAGCGAACGAACCACGCGTGGTTATTGTTTTTCGTTTCCTCTCTTTCACGCTGGGTAGTAAGGCGCACACGGTTTCCATGTCTACAGCAAAGATGGGACGATGAATGATTGAATCCACTGATGTAAGAAACGAGTCGGTGAATAATTGACTAAGCAACAATTTGCTTCGTTAACACGAGAAGCACGTAGACAATGAACGCCGAGATGTTCGTTATATATGTGCGTGAGCCAAGTCGACGTAATGTCTACAAATCGTTACGTTATACCTATAAGTAGCACACGTGCCAAGACGAGCTCGAACAGCGCTTCTTCTGGGAAATGTAAATGCGTCTTATTCCGCGACAGCTGATGTTATGTGATTGGGCTTTCTGCCTATATGCAGCGTTATGCGTGAACACATTTCGCGTTTGTGTGACTGTACTTATAGTGTCAACATAGCTTGTAGCTTGACTGGAAGACTTGTGCGTCACTCTAAGTGCGACATTATGTGATTTTTTTCCTCGTTGATGTGTTCTTCATTACTTTGAAGTTTGTGTGAAAAGTTGTAGCCGGCGCTATTATGAAAGCTTCAACATCTCCCGAACCACATAGAGTAAAGAAAACGTGGTATGTCAAGTTAGAAAGTGGACCGAATACCGCTGCATTGCTGTCGCATCGCACTAAGTTTGACGACGGTATAGTATAATTGCTGTAGCTAAAGACATGGCACGTTGCCTCTGGGGCCGGTAGTATTTAACATTCCAGACATTCCAGAAAACTGCAACAGCGTTGAATTATGCAGTAATCGAGACCGAAAGTATGAGCTGCGCTATGTGAAGACCCGTTCAGCAGCCCGATCACTTATGAATGCTGCTCACGGACTCCAGAGCGCGCGGCATAGAGATTGTATAGGTATCGATAGCTATCTGCTCGGAGAATAAAAGAAAATATAATCCGGTGGACTGAAAAAAGACCCGGGGAGGCATGGGTGCTGGGGGGCCATGACAGCCGCCGTCGCGCATGCACTGCCTGCTATCTTTGGTCGACCTCGGAAAAGCGGAGCAGGCCCTATCCCTTGATCCGTTTCTCCGCGCACTTCGCCGCCTGTCGAAGATCATCATCTCACAATGCTTTCTTTTCTCTCTCTCTATCTCTCACTCTCCCACTCTCTCTCACACACAGGACACCATTGCCTCAGTACTTTCGTTTCAATTCTTCGCTCGTAGACGTTTGCCAAGCCTTTTGTGGGAACCTCGAACGGGGCGACATCGATCTTGTCACGCCCGGCTTCACAGTTGAAGTTTTTGTTGCACACTATATATATACTTCTTTATATTACCGTTACACGACACTGACACACCGCGTGGCGTTATATTGAGAACAAGTTTGAGTTGAAGCGCCCCGTTGCTGTCTCACAGTACACGCGGGCTCGAGTATGTAAATCAGTGCAGAAGGGACTCACGATGACAACAAAGAAAGCGTGCGCACTGAAAGACGGCATCCGCTCTATATAGTACAGGCGTTGTATATGCGTAACTTCGCGCGTGTGATCACGCAGAAGTGACGAACAACAGTAGTTCACCGCCGGGGGACACCCGAAAAGCTTGTCCGAATGCGGAACACGCCTGCACGTTTCCAGCCGCAACGTGCAGTGAAAGCAGGTCCCTTCGATGAACACGGGCAAGAGTTTGTTGCTGGAATAAGGTCGCGTTCTATGAACGCACGCATAGCTTCCGATCCCATATGGGGGTGCGCTCGTGTACATACGTAGTATAGTATACAAGGCGCGTGCTGCTACTGCGCTCGGAATTGCAATTGTGTATACACGGCAGTCGTGCATACTGTGGCGAAGCCACCACCCGCGGCGCCGCATCGAAATGCCCTCGTTATTTCCTTAACTCGCTTTTCTGGACTCCGTTCCGTGACTGAATACCGTTTTGCTGTACGGGGCGGGGTCATAGTGCACGCGGACGGCGTTAGCGAAGCGCACCTGCTGCGCATGCGCCGTGTAGCGCGTATAGCAGCGACCCCACGCGCGTGACTGCAGGAACGCCTGCTGCTTTGCCGAGCGAAGCCAACACGTACACGAGGATCACCTGCCGATGTGTACAGGCATGCGGAAGCTGCCCGCTTATGCAGTTAGGTAACGTTAGGTGATAACTCCAAACAACGAGGCGCCGGCTTGACGCCGGTCTCGCCATTTATTGTTCCGTGGAGAGTGATTTAATGCCGGAGCGAAAAGACGAATGGCTGGAAGTCGCAGTCGATCTGTATGTAGGTATGTAGGCGGGTGAAAGTTGCCGCTCTACGTTAGCGGTTATATGGCGTTGTGCTGGTCAAACAGAGGTCGCCGGTTCGATTTCCTGGTGAGGCCGAATGCAAATGCGTAAGTGTGCTGTTCATATTGTGGCGTGTCAAAGAACATCAGCAGTACATTCAGATTGTGTACGGGGACAGGTGCTGCGGAGGGATGCCACATTGTCTAACGCATTATGCGAAACAGGGCAGCTGTTCTTTATTTCTAAGCACGAGGTCAGTGATCTCGGCAAGCGAGGTATCAGCGGTGATGGCTCCCGAAATTCAATGAACGACATCAGTGCAGCGGCGGTAGTAGGACTTGATGGACAGAAAGGGAGCCCCGATGTTAAGTTACAGTCCTCGTATCGACACGGGGCAGCGCGTATTGAATTACCTCACCCAAAGAATGCACGAACTGACACATTGTATAACAATAAAGTGCATACCACTTTGTAAAACTCGTTGTATACTATTGCATAACACTGTATAATACTTCTGTGAATTGTATGCTGCAAGTGCATATGCAGTTGCAGCGGAAAGGTGCATTGAAACACATTAAAACATATACATTCCATAACATACGTAAAAAGTGGTTGAACCCCCCCCCCCCTCTGAAAAGACATATCTGGCTACGCCCCTGGAGGGAAGCTACGAATGATTTCAGCATTTATGGGACTGCTTTACGAGCACCTGCTACTCTATGTAAGACGCAGTGTTGCTGTGGTTTTAACTAAAGTCAGAAGTGATGTTACGCCTGGTAGGTGGTCCCAATCGTAGAGCTTACTTCCAAGACGATAGGCCGTTACCAGCATGTACTGACGCCGCCAGAGAGTCAGTTCGATTCGATTCGACGCAAAGCTTCCGCTCCGTCTCTCTCGCTAACTGCGACACGCACTGCACGCCATCCACGATTTCCTTCTCCCCGAGTTCCCGTTACAGTACATTGGCTCTTGAAGAAACAGGAAGAAAAAGAAAACGGTAACAGAGTCTCCTGTAGCTACACCGAAACGTCATTTCTGTCCCTCTTGATTCCTTTCCGTTTCGCTAAAGCTCTTCGCTGCTGGCGTAGAGTATTTTGTCCGGGTCCTTTTTTTTTTTCTCTCTTTTATATGCGATTTCTCGCCAAAGCGCGCTCCTTCCAGGCCTGCGGCCCGGTGCGGAGCGAAAGCGTCCCATTGTTGCTCTCGAACAAAAGGACTGCCGCCCCCTCGACGGCAACTTTTTCCAATCCGGCCCGCTAAACAATCTTTCGCTGCCACGCAACGACCGTACCTGCATAACGTGCGGAGAAGTAAGAAAAATGTGAAATAAAAATAAATGATAAAAAGAGAGAGAGAGAAGGGCGTTCCCGGCTTTTCGGGTCCGCAACGACGACGACTTCATACGGAAGCATGCCGATCGCGTCCTTTGCCTCCGCCACTACGCATACGCATGCACTGTCGGCCCGCTGCCCTCAAGGACCCGCGGCGGCCGAACGCATGCGCAGGGCGACGAGATATGCAGAAACAAATGAACCTGCCTGCTAAAGCAAACGCAAGCAGAGCTCGAGAAAGTGACAAAGCGACGACGAATAAAGGAGAAGAAAAAGAAGGAGGCTCATTGGGAAGTGGGGCACCCTTGGAAGGAGCCCTACCCAGCCAAGTATTGCGGAGTGTTGTTGCCAGCGGTGCCAGCGCCGCGACGCCCGTGAAAGCTATTTGGCTCCCGCCGGCCACCCGTTCCTGCAGCGACTTCGCCACGCGAACTTAACGGTCGTGCCCCGCTGACGCTTATGGCGAAGAAGTCGAGCGGCGCAGGGCAGAAGGGGCCGGTCGTTTGCAGCCACTTCACGGTGGGGTTCATTAGGGGGTGTGAGTTCCTTGTGTTGTTTTTCTCTCGGCTCTCGCTTTTTTTTTTATTAGTCTTGTATCATTCAGCCGAAATCAAGAACAAAAAGCTTTTTTTTTTCGGGAAACACCCAGAATATATATGTAGTTGTCGACATCATGCATAGGTACGTGTTCTCTAACCTTTGCTGTCAATAACGGCAAGCTGGCTGCAGTTAGCAATGAGCAACGTGCGACGTGTGCGTAGTCTCCACGATACAAGCCTGCTTTGATGGAAGAGTACAGAATTATAAGAAACGCAGGTCAACGAGAGTGTACGGCGCGACAGTCAGGAATGAGCGAGTAATTGATATTTCGAGATCTTATTCATACAAGAACAGGTATCGAAATGCAAGAAGCGCTAGCGGCGCGTGCGCCAATTTGAACGATGTAAGGTCACGCACTGCTCAGTGTTGACAAAGGATATAAACAAAGTAGCAAATACGCAGAGCTTGTTCGTTCAAGTATAGCGTTCGCTAATAATGTCGGGTGTCGGATTCGGTTGTAATTTATTCTTGTGAGCAATGCTAGCGGAGAAAAGTTTTTTTTTTCTGAATACTAATCCGCCGTTTCTTTTTTGTTTTTTTTTTGTTTTGTTATTCTGAAGTTAGGTGGTTTCCATTCGTTGAACTCTGTTGTCTGCGTTGTCCGATGCCGCTCTAATTTTTGATACGTCTTATTTTGTTTCTTCGTAACAACGCTTTACTGACAATCACTGTAAGCATTCTCGGTGTCAATTATTTCTTCGTCCTTGTCAATCTCCCCAACTTGATTTCATAATGAATCCGTGCGAGCTTGGCCGAATGTCGATCAACCTTGTCACGAAGGGAAGCTTTCGAATAGCTACAGTTTCTGTCAACGTCCTTCAGTATCGCGTGTAGGTTTTCAAGGGCTCATATAGTATACGCGGCGATTGGCGGTATGGCGGCTATATAGATACGAGATACGTTGACAGCCCGGGGTCACCATCTGCGCCACTTGCGTGCCGTCATTCTGTACGTGTACCACCGAAATTCATTCTCCCACACGGTTGTCCACACACCTTGACTTCCCATTTTTGTAAAGCGAACTTTAATTGACAGGTGTCTTGGCAACTCTGCGTCTAATAGCGTGGATCACATTTACTTCTTGATTGGTTTCGCGCCACCTGTTCCACGCTCGGGGCTTGGGACGTTCGGCCACTGCAGACCACGAGGTCACAGGTTCGACTGCTGACAGCGGAGGCCGCATTCGCACGACGGGCACGGTGTACGAGAAAAGAAAAAAGCTTCATTTGCTGTCACTCTGAAATCAATCTCGAGCTGTCTGATGCTGTATTTCTGGAATCAATATTGTTTTCCTTGGTCGTGGAGCCTCGAAAGTTGCCTCTCTATGAGTATGTAGCAAGTAAAGTTCACTGATGATGCAAAGCTTATCTATTCCACAGGCGTTCAAACCAGGCAAACGTTTTATTACTGCGCGACTGTTATAAAAAGACAGAACAGAAAAGGAAAGAAGAAAACAGAGTTAAGCGGCAATATCTTCCTTGCCTCGTACCTTTCGTTTCCGCACGAAATTGTAGCAGACAACCTCGCGTTATACAATACACTGTACATACTCTTTGTTTATATAACCCGTAAGTAAACAAAAAGAAAACAACACACGCCTCTGTTTCTCACGAGTTAGAAACGATGTTACATGGAAACAAAAACGTGCATTAACCCTATCTCACTGACGTGATGCATTCATAGACGCAAGAAGATAATAAATAAACAGCCAAATTAACTTGTTTATACATTTATTAGATGGTTTAACTGTACCAGCAAACAATGATATCAAGATTTATGCGTGCGAAGGCGCGGGAACCACCGATTGTGTGTTATTAAAGCAAGCGCCCTTAAGAGAGACCGAAGCCGTTAAGAGCCAAGCCCCTTCCGCGATATCACATTGTTCGCCTCCCAAGCGAGGGATTGATAAACAGAGGCGCTCGCCGCTTTAGGTCACCGGGGCGGCGCGGAACGAGAAAACGAGCGATGGCCGGATATATGCGGGGATCTACACATGGGCGTCGGCCCGCCGGGCCGGTGACGCCCACCGTATATATCACGGTTTTAGCACAATCAACAGATCCGCGCATGGGCGCGCGCGACTCTAGTGTGCGTGTTTCAAAACCTTGTAAATGCCGCTGAGTGCAACTGCCATACGAGAATGACAGAGCGCGCTCCGCTACCACATTGGACCCGTTTGCAGCTCAGACCTACAACAACAACAACAACAACAACAACAACAACAACAACAACAACAACAACAACAACAATAATAATAATAATATAATAATAATAATAATAATAATAATAATAATAATAATAATAATTCCACGCCCGCTTCTTGTTTTATTTTCGATGTATTCGGGTTTGACCAGCAAGGACGGTCAGCAACACTCGACGCTCACCGTGCCGCAGTGTTCGAGAAGCTTCGCGATTGTAGTAATACCATTTTGTTAAGATTGCGCGCAGGACGTGAACAGTCTAGATTATTCCGGAGCTTGCGCGACCACCAGTGATAAGAATGGAAAGTTCGATGCGTGATGTATAAAAGATGGCGAGTCCCAGCCATGAGCAGTTTATCGACGGCCGACTCCCAGTTCGCGTCGTGTACAGCGTGTATTGCTGTCAGTGTACAGCGTGTATTGCTGTAGTTTGAGTTTTCATTTCCCGGCTACAAGTTCGGCCAAATAAAGAGTTTCATCTTGAGCACGCCGGCTGTTGTCTTCGTCGACGTCACGACCACGTGACAATAATAATAATCATTGGGATTTAATGTTCCAAAACCGCAATATGATTATGGGGGACGACGTAGGGCTCGGGAAATGTCGATTACCTTGGGTTCCTTAACGTGCACCTAAATGCAAGTACATGGACCTCGAGCATTTTCGCCTCCGTCGAGAATGCGGCCGCCGCGACCGGGATTCGACCCGGCGACCTTCGGGTCAGCACCATAACCACACAGACCCACAATAGGAAACCCATGGAAGGCGGTTTTTGAGAAAAACCTTTTAGGAGTTTAATAAAATTTCGCCGTGATTGGTCCTGGTACTTGAAGCCGGAAACAACATCTTTTCGTGCAGGCCGCTGTACCAGTGTCACTTATGTGCGCTTGGTTGATTACTTATTCTAATGCTAATTACTAGGGGTGTGCGAATATTCGAAAGTTTCGAATATTCGTCGAATATTACATTCGAAATATTCGTATTCGATTCGAAAATCGTGAATTCGAAAAGTTTCGAATATTCGATAACTTCGAATATTCGAAAAATTCGAATATGCGATTCGATTATCCTGCATAAAATAACTCGTCTTCCACATTTCTGCTGCGTTCGTATAGCTAAAAAGTGAGGCTCGCCAATGGATGCTCTCAGTTTGAACAGCGCTCCTGTTGCAAAGGCGGCCGAAGCAGCGAAGGAAACTAGCGTGCTTCAAGTGTCGAGCTGTGACACTTGATAGTTCGCGCTCATCTTCTGTTTGTTCGTTTAGCGGCGTACCTTGAGCTCGAGTGACTTTCGTACGCTCCGTAACATGAGCGCGGACATCACGGTGAAAGCGTGAAACATCCCTCTTCCCCTCACCACGAGAAAACCGCGCGAGCAGACAGCGGAAGGGCAAGGTTCGCCTTGCGCAAATATAAGAAGAAAGCGAGCTCGCCGACGACTTTTAAATGCGCCCGTCGCGCTCCTAGCGCCATCTCGCTGGTAATGAAGAAACGCTTATAAGCGCCTGCCGTCTCGGAGTCCGTCCAGTGGTAAAGGGTGTGTATATAATGCTCGCCGCTAGCTTCGTGGAGGGTCTGCGTTTCGTGGCGTAGTGGTTAGCGTCACTCGCTGCGGAGCAAGAAGTGCCAGGTTCGATTCCGCGCTTCGGAAGCATTTCTCTGAATTATTTTTGGGGGGCTTTTTTATATATACGTACTTATACATATACGGTGCATGATGACGGCGACGGCAAAATTCAGCCGAGGCTGTCCATATAATTACTATCGCAATAAAACGTTGCCGAGAGGAGCAATAAACATCGTAAGTACGTACACGGAGGCACGATATCTGCCTGCGACGAGCGCCCCAATACGGATGATTTATTGCTGGTGCATCTGCGATGTGCAGCGCTGTTGGCGATCATGTAACCGTACATTTTCTATATTATGCGGCCGTAACGTGCCGCACTACCACTCGTTCACTATGCGGGACCTCTTGTGAAGAAAGACAGTGACCCATGTGACTGGTGGCGGACTGTAGGCACCTTCAGATACCCGTCTGGCAAAGCTTTGCCCCATGTGACTCCCTATAGCAGCCACTTCTGTTCCAAGCGAGCGTGCCTTTTCATTGGGAGGGGGGCGTGGGGGGGGTTGTCTCTGTTAGAAGGGAGCGCCTGCTGCCTGATCATGTGAAACAACTCATATTTCTTCATGATAACATCTAGTCATTACCTTCATCGTGCCGTGATATTTGATTGTGTTGTGATGTGCACTGTGCTAGCCTGGGCATTTTCTGGAGATAGCAGTGTATGTTGTGTTGCCAGTCAGGCTGTCAATGTTTTTTTTTTTTTTTCAAATAGCTACATGTTAAATACAATATTGTTACTGTGGAAGCATTTTTCCTTTGATATTCGATATTCGATTCGATATTCGAAGGTGGATATTCGTATTCGATTCGTATTCGAAAAACTTGATATTCGCACACCCCTACTAATTACTTAATTAGACTCTAAACTGTCCTCGCCGGTTAACCTCTCTTCCTATCTCATTTCCTATCTCAGTTATTTCATCTCTACCCCTTTTTACTGACCTTCCCTATAGCATTTGGTACAAACCGTTTTCCTTAGCTTTCGCATCGACTGAGCAAAGCAACGAGGAATAAGAAATGTAGGAAGGTCAACCAGAGGAGCGAGCGTTAGGCTTGGCTTCGAATACAAAGGTTTTTTGGAGAAGGTGAACAGAATGAGGAGGAGAATTGATGGAAAGCCTAGCTAAACAACCGAACCACTGTTCTTGCACCTTGAACTATAGGAGGGGACTTTCTGTATAGACGAAATCGTTCAACACGTCTTTCGTACATGCTTTATAAAGTTCTATTCAGCTCGGCTTGAATGGACACTGTCCATCGTTTAGCGTCGGCTCGTTCAGGCCTTGTTCACCAGCCGAGGCACCCACTTGTGCGAGCAAAAGAAAAAAAAAACAGTAAAAAAAGAGTAGGCTGCAACAATAACGGCGTGCTAACCTAAATACGCGCCCAGCCGTCCTCCGTTCGATCGGCCCTCCCACCATCAGCATACACTGAGAACGCACAATGAGAGACCGCTGCTGTTTGGGGCGCGAAGGTCGAACCCCGATTCTGAGGCGTCGATGAAAGCTGTTATCAGCGCGGTCAGTCAGCGTATAATGCGCAGGCAGAGTCAATGTTGTGGACACCGTTTTCTCCGGCTTCTTCACGCATGTCCCATAGCTGGTAGACATGTATACTATAACATTTCAAACGAGAAGGGGTAATTGCTGCTCTCGCATATACATGACGTACCTCCCTGCTTGTTTAGCCACATGCATTCGCCGCTCTGGCCTTTACATTGCACGTTTTACTTGCACACGTCACAACTGAGCTAGATGAAGGAAACAAAAAATGAAGTCTCGATTGCAAGCAGCGAGGTAGTAGTTGTCACCAAGGCCAGCTTTGGAAAGCCATTACGTGGTTTCGAAAGTAATTATCGAGCCAAAGCGACGGACCGTTCAAGGCTAACTTCGGCTCTTACGTACTGTTCTTTATCTCCCAGTTCTCACAGTGCTGTCGATTGAACCAATTGCGTATAAGCTTCTGTGACTGCCCAGTTACCGAAGGCCATGATAATTAAACTAAGTGTGTTTTTCTGAGATTATTTCTCAAGAACATGTATGACGTAATTCAACCAATTGTACGCGAGGAAGTTGAACCTTAAGGTGATCACTTGAGCCTAATTATTGAACCCCTCGTTGGCGTTGGGTGTGTCACGGCAAGTAAGCATAGAGCGCCACCTACGTCGCAAGTAAATAAATAAATAAATAAATAAATAAATAAATAAATAAATAAATAAATAAATAAATAAATAAATAAATAAATAAATAAATAAATAAATGTCTTGCTATGAGATAAAGGCGAAAAAAATACCGTATATCCCTTTTAAAATGGTGAGATGGTTGTTCATTATTGAGAGTCGTTCCTCTTGCGAAAATTGGACAGCACAACGTTTTTATATCTCGCTGCGTTATTTCTATTGCACGCGTTATTTCAGTTGCACTAAAACTCGGACATATAACTGACCGGTGTCGCCTGCTCCACGATAACGGTGACAGCACTAGCAGTCATTACAAACAGTTGTTAGATTGTAAGTATAGGTAATTATAAGTAACTGTAAGTTCGCTTTAATGTACTGTAACTCAATGTGTTATTAGCGTTTCTTCGACGTCCTTATGCCCTGAAATGTGAACATCCGTTTGACACCGCATATAAGAACTCCAGCAGTCGCAACATGGCTGGGCGTTTTTATTGCACGCGGAATGCAATGGTCGTATTCTGGGCCAGTCCACTTTTTACCGGGACACTTTCAACTTTTCCCAGTGCAACATCTGAGAGACGTTACAAAGAACCTCATTTCAACGCCGGACATACGACCCGTATCCTATCCGCTTGCTTATCCAATGAAGACGCAACGATATCCCCCGGAAGTGGTAGGCTTAGATTCCGGACTTCATGTATCTGTGACTCAGCCTGAGTCACTTTTTTGTCTCGCAACTCTGTGCTGTAACGGCTGGTACCAGCCAGCACCGAGAGTTTAATCCTCTACTTTGTTTAGCTGTCTGTACATATATCTACGCCCTTATATCCATAACACATGCGCGGCTGTTCGAGCCAAGACGCAATCAGCAGAAAGGCCCAGCGTCGACTTCAGATACGTCGACGAGGCTGTTCCTTTCCTGCAGCTGCCGCGGTGCAGTCGTCAACCGCTATGAAAACGAGGACAGCCAACCTTCGGCGTACACCTAATCGCGGAATCAAAGAAAAAGAGTCTTCCGCGGGAAACGTCGCCGTGGCGTTGTTATCGAAAGTCGAATAAAAGAAATTTGCATACGCTGATATGGCGCGTAGTTTCAGGCTTGTGCAAGCCATGAGAAAACGCATACACAAAGGACGCGATGTAATGTATACCTATTTTCGTTCGAACTATATAGCGCGCCGGAGATTTGTTTACTGCAGGCATTACCTCTGCAGTGCTTGACCTCCTTGTCTTTCTTGCGACTCGCTCTCTCTCTCGCTATCTGTCTCGGTGCTTTCATTATGGGCGTGTCCTCAAATAAAAAATGGAGCAGGTTGTATCTGCCGGCGTGTGCGCCATCAACCGAGGCATCTACAGTATAGTTAAGCTGGAAGTTATCCCGCATATATGCACGTTTGTAGCGTCGCTTTCGAAACTTACTCGGGAGCAGGCAAGGCCTGTTTGTGAACCCTTGAAGCGATAACGCGCTTCCAGGACGCGTGCAACATGGACGTCGACATATCTTCTGCGTTGGAGTGACGCGATCACGGCAGAAATGGCGTTCCCTAAATATTCAATATATTATGCTGAGGGGGATTGTGTCGGATTATACCGGTTATGATAACCGTGCCTGCAGGGACCGCATACACCAGACTTTTGTGACGTCTAGACTGAACTATATGCGTTAAGCGACAGCAGCACAACAAAAGACAGCGTGAGCTCTGCAGCCCCCCCCCCCCCCAATTCGCACAGCAGTTGTATGTATACCGATCGTTCCAAGTGAGCACAACAAACATATGCGCAGATAGCGACAAATGAACACGTGAGAGTAAATTCCTGTGCCCTCAAAGAGAATAAGTGTAATCCGTTATGTTGTCCTGTGTGAGGATAACAGCCACCAGCGCTATCTGGCTCACACGCTAGGTACGGACAATGTATGCAGAGTTCTTTCGCTTGCGCAGTCTGACCTCTTACAATGTATTAAACATTGGAGTTTCAGAGACGCTGAGATTAATGCTCCAGCACTTATCAGGACTCGAAACACGTGCTTTCTGGGTTGCAGCGAGCAAGCGCGGAAGTCAGATGCTTTAATCTTCGCACAGGTTCATTCGAAAACGTACTAGTGCGTGCTCGTAACACTTCAGCGTGAATAATGGGCACGTGCAATTCTG
This sequence comes from Rhipicephalus sanguineus, assembly GCF_013339695.2. Classification (NCBI taxonomy): domain Eukaryota; kingdom Metazoa; phylum Arthropoda; class Arachnida; order Ixodida; family Ixodidae; genus Rhipicephalus; species Rhipicephalus sanguineus. The sequence goes on along the minus strand of NC_051177.1, from coordinate 147,635,826 downwards.
CATGCCAAGGTTTAAATGTAAATACTGACCTTCGGATAGCAGGCATTCGGAGCATAATTGCGACGAGATCACTGCGTATATTTATAAGTTGCTCTTCTGTACCGAACATGAAGTCATAGGTTGGCTAATTGTGATATGGTTATGATGACGATACGACAATAACGAAGTGATGATGGTGAAGAAGTTAATGATGATCATGCGATGAGCGAGAAGACGACGACAAATGTGGCGATCACTAAAAAGAAAGAAGAAATATAGGCTCACAGGGTCAATTATGCATGCGTCTAAGATGATTTGAAGGCGAAAGCCATCTTCTTTTTCTTTAGTCGATGTACTTATCCTCCTCCACCCCCCACCCCCCTCCCCCTCCGAAAGCTTTCTGCACCTAACATGGTTCTCCACTGCCTTAGTAATCGGCCCACCATTGACCAAGTGACGGTCTCATGTGACGATGTCACATGAGACCGTCACTTGGTCAATGGTGGGCATACCGTCACTATAATGTCGCATACCGTCACTATGATGTCACGGTATGCGACATCATAGTGACGTCATCAGGTGATGATTTTTTGCATTACTCGCGTTGACGCCGACGGTCAATTTTCGCGTTTGATGAGGCATCAAACGCGAAATAAGTGGGCCGGAATGGTTTGGCCACGTACTTGGCTTGGCCAATGAGGGAAGTGGTCTGCCACTTCCCTCACTTCCGCGAAGAAGAGTTCAGCGGTTAGTGCCGGTTCCGACGTAACCCCGGTCGTCCTGCTTGCTACATAGTTCACGTCGTACTGCGGGTTCATCCGGGGTCTTCTCGCTTAGTGGGACGCGGCGTGAGTAGAAACCGCAGTAAATCCGATTGGCCAGGTGCGGGGGGGAGTTGTACCGGAAGTGTAAAATAATAAAAGTAAAATGCGCGGTAGCAGCACCAACGACCACGCGCGCGTTTCACGCTTGCCCGGTGCCGCTTGCAGCGTGGACGAAAGGCCGGCGAGCGAGCGAGCGAGCCCGAGGCTATTCCAAGGAGCCGACGCGGTTGAGTGCATGGCGCGATATACAGCCATGCCAGACGCTCGCGGCCGATTGCGATGCCGATACTGCCGATGGCCTCAATGCGCCGTGTGAGCTACTCAAGCTGCACCGCCAATGGTTGACCGGCCGCGACCAGTAGCAGCTATGAAACCCGCTACAGGCTTTCTCGACCGAAGGAAATTGCGGACGCCCGATTACCGCTGCCCTCCGAGGAATGTGTCGTGATCGTAATTAACCATATATCCGAGAGGGCTTATATAGGGCACCGCGTACGCCGGTAACCCCGGTAACCGTAAGCGCGCGGCGTTGCTCAAGTGTACTCGTGGCTCGTGCATGCTAAGTAATAGTTATCCTGTTTTTTTCTTTCTGTTGATAGTTTTTGTTTTCTCTCTTTCTCTCTACTTTTCATCACGCCATTGCGAAGTAGCTGACCTCGGTCCACTCGCCTCCATAAGGTCGACTGCAATGCCTACTGCATATGTAAAGACTCCTACGGAATTCGCAGTATACAGGCTATAGGAATTAAGCTCGAAGTATTTCTCCCTATCGCCAGGCTCTCATAGTATGCACATAAATACTTTCGCATTCAGTTATTTTTATTATCCCCGTTATAATTGGCGGGCACGTTATCCATCTTAGGATACAATTGCTATATAGCTTCGCTTTTCTTTCAATCTGTACAGTTACATGATAACTGTGAATTACCGCTAAAGCAATCAGCCTTTTGCTTTTGGCATATACAGCTCTGGAGTAGCGGAGATACGTTCTGCGTCAATTTCTGTACAGGAGCCCATTTATAACAGAACGAACTTTTCCTTTCTTGTTTTTATAGTAAAATATTACACGCCGATGAGAAAGCTCATACACCGGTCAAATGACGCGACCAAAAATATAGGATTATATTATTCTGTGCAGTTTGAAATAGTCAGAGCGATATTGTCACGGCCACGCTTGGGTCCTTTTTAGTGTCACAATTATTCGTATGCTGCTGCCTGTACTACTCGCACTTCTGGGGCAAGCGCATAGAAAAGCCACCTGTGCCTCGACTTCACTGGGTCCAATTACAGGCCCCAACTTTCGGCATACTTCGCAGTTTCCTCGTTTCATAACTACACCCTACGTAAGATGACACGAAACTGCGATATTACGTTAATTTTACTGCCTTTAATCGGGTGACACACTCCGCGTTTCTTAATCACGTCACGTGTGCTAGCTATACACAGCCCTTTCTGGGCCGTATTTTGGTGCTATTTTCTTGCCTATACCAGCCGTGTACAGACATACACATAGCCTCATAACGCGGTCGATAGGACCCCGGTGGCCGGAAGTGCGTACGCGTCCCTTATGCGGCAGGCACATTTCACGCCTGTTCCGTACGGAGTCCTTCGAGCTGTGCCTCGGGGCAAGCAAGTCGGCGAAGCGGCAGTCGCGATCATCGACGGGCGAAGCCTTTACGCGGTGGTGGGCTGGCGGCCGATATTGCCGATGGCCTCAATACCGTTCCCATCGACATGCGAGACCAGGCTGCTTCTCGCGGAGGCTGTGGGGGCAACGAAAGGTTGCGTGCACTCCTTTTGGGATGGTATCACGTGATCAGAAGATGTTGGGCGGTAGTGCTTACTCGAAGACCACAGGGTCCCCACACCGGGAGTTGTCTCTAGAGGAACTTGCTGCCAAAAAACGCCGCTTTTGAAGGAAAGTAATAAAAGTTATGAAGTAGACTCACGAACACGGATACGAAATATTTACGAGACACAAAAACAAACTGACTCTATCCAGACCAGCTCAGATGGCTGATTGCTATCATTGCTGTGAAAAAGACCATCAAGAAGGAGGAAAAATACAAGGGATAAGAAGTATATAGGTTCGCAAACACGGATATTAAGTAGTTACGACAGAAAACCTACGCTCTATGCCTGTTCCAGGCCATGATGTCATGCAGATAGCTGCCTATACCGTTACTTGCCATCAACCTGCAAGCCAAGCCTGACAAGCGCGGGATTTTGTTGGTCCCGAGTTTCCTTACTGTCATATCGAATAAGTAGCTAACTGCAATCCCACGCTGAAGTGGGCTTGGTCAGGCGCAGTCCCACACGTCTGCAGTCACACACGTCAGGCGCGAGTGCCTTGGAGTATATAAAATTCCGTCAATGAATTCTCACGCAGGCTACAAGTAAACTAAGTGGGATGCCTGTGTTATAGCCAGCATGTAAAGCATGGTTTGTTGATTCGTACGCGACATCGTGGGATTCGTGCTTGTGATAACGAGCGAGGCGCGAGCAGAGAGAAATTTAGTCCTATCAGCAGCCCTTCAATGCGCGCCGTATACCTGAAAACAAGAAATAAAAACGAACATGAAGAATACGCATTCGTGCACTGTTACTGCTGCATTGTTCACTCATGTGCGCGGCAGCTGTGATGCGTCGCGCCCACGTCACCTCACGTTACGGTACAAATTAATTAGCACTTCACGATTTGCAAAGATGTCGAGAAAAAAAAAAGCAGTTGCCGACACTTTGTGCTACCTTCAATATAATGCATTCGTTCCGAGTGTGCTATTTCATGATTATAAAAATAAGAAATGGCGCGGCGCGGTCACGATTGATTTGACAAGCTGCGCATGTCACCTTCCATACAAAACCGCTATTTTTTTTCTTCTATTAGCGAATACACTTACCTTTTTTTCTTTTTCTTTTTTTGCCATTTGTTTCAGTCGTCCTCGGCAAGCGACGGCCGAGTAGCACGGCGATTTTCACGCGCGAAACCTGAGCTGCCAGGACCGAGGACCGAGAGGGTGGGTGGGTTCTCGCTAAAGCGCGCCGAGGTCGCGTCCGTCACTTTTCGCGCTTTTTCGAAGCTGCCTGGTCCATTAGAGGATTTAAGCCGAGCGCCTACAGCTCGCTGCGCTTTGAAGCGTGTAGACATTCTCTGGCTCTGCTCAGGCGCAACGCGAAAGCGCCACCGAATGTGCTAACGCTCAGCAACCTAACCAACCGTACTATATACATGTTTGCCGCCGATTTGTCGTGTATCTGTCAAACAAGTGTGATCAGTTCTCTGGCTGGTCTATAGTAGTTACTGTTCCTTTTAATCTGTCCCGTACGATGCGCCGCAAGACATCCAGTAGGCAGGTTAAAGTGTGGGGGCACATGTCAGCTTCACGCGTGCGTACAGAAGTCGGGGTGGTGGAGCCGCGTTTTCTACGGATAGCCTTCATGGTTCAAGGCTTATTCTGCGGCTGTCGTTTGCTTTATGGAACGTTAACTTGGTGTGGTTGTTACTAAAACAAATGACAATGCCATTGACTCGATGTCTGGATGATTTTGTTATTCAGTTTCCTGCAGCGAAGTTCACGCATTATACGGGACGCCTACTGTCGGAGCGAGTGCTGCCTACACGACCGCCACGGAGTGAATGGAACTGGCTAACACTGACGGGGCTATATGTTAGCCTATAGTGCGCGTACAAAAATGACCAATCACGTGGACTGTTATATGGAACAAAGCGATGCAACGCGAAATATCCTGTTAGAACAAAGAAATGGTCAGGACAAAGCGCGATCAAGGCGACTATAGGTCAATCGGCTTCTCTTCTAGGGTATAGAGGCTAAGGTATAACAGAAGTTGCGGGCAAGAGTCGCTTCGATGACGGGTTGTCTTTCCTTTTTCCTGTAATTTTCTCCCATCTTGCCCGATGTATACTGAAACCTCACGTCGATAGTACACGTCCTGATCGTAATCAACATCATAGATTTCTTCAGTATGTACTACAAAACCATTCGACGCCGCAGTACACAAGCCATTCAGGCTCTCTCTGTTCGTCTTTCTGTTGATTCTCGATCATTTCGCCGCTGCACTTTCTTTAGAGCGCTCATATGTCAACAAACACATTACCGCGAGCGCTATAGCGACCTGATAGCACGCTCGAGCGCGTTTATACAAACGACGAGACGTCGACACCAATCAACGAGCCCGATGCGACAACGAGGCGCCAGCGACGAGGCGTCGCACGAGCAATAGTGAGGTCACCTATAATACCGACGACTGCCACAGCGTGCACTATAGCCATTACAACTAACGAGGCCACCAGCAGCGTGCGATATTGGATAGCTAAGAAGAAGAAAAAAAAAAGAAAAATGCGATGGCGCAGAGCAAACATGCATGCTGTCACGCTGCCAAAACGACGACGGGACGTTACAGGGATGATCGACGCGGCGCATTACACGAATGCGCGCTCGCGCGCGCCACGAGAGCTCATCAGCGCGACACGTATACCGAGCGCTTTCGTTCGCACGGGCTCGTAAGAAACTCCCACGCGTTAACGATGGGTGTGTGTCCGTGCAGGAGAGAAAGTGGACCACGACGCCGATCACTCACGTCTACCGGACGGGCGCGACTCCTCGGCGATAGCCGGACAGTGACTCGGATATTGAACGTCCGCGTCGTTTACCGGTCAGCTCGTCCGCTATGCGTCCGAGACGGCGTTTCCGGTCAATCCGATGCGTCACGCTTGCCTCCCTACGCCCCCTTTCCACATTCGCGTGGTATATGACAATGTCTCCTGCGCTCGCGCTGAACGAATTATACTCAGCTCGGAGCGGGCATTGCAAGTCTAATTAGGTATACCTCTTACAAAACAGCGCTCCATTGGCGATGGGACGAGCCTTGGAGATGCAAGACACTGGTTTATACAGTCGGACACACGACATACATCACGCCGGCGCGGCGCTTCTGTTTACCGAAGCGTCCGGCGCGCACGTCTCGTGCCACTGAAGTCGCTGCGAAGAGTCCACGGCGATTTTCCATTGTCTGCCGTCAGCTGCGGCCGGAGGATTTGTGCGTCGACCGTTTGTACGCCGCCCGTCGCGCAATACCTCGACGCCGAATCATTATACAGCCGCGGCACTCGGTAAACAGCTAGTGGCGATTCGGAACGGCTCCGATGAGTATGCCTGTTTCTTGGCCGTACGGACAACATGCCGCGTGGTGCGGTTTCTTTGCAGTTCATGTCTCGTGTGATGTTGACCTACGCTTCACTTAAACTTTCCAGCGCATGATTCGGTGTATGTTTGAAATGTGAATATTGAGCATAAAGAACAACATGGTGACTGTTCTTCAGGTTTATGTATGTCTTTGTATTCAGAGGGCAATCGCTTAGTCTTCACGTTGCAGAATGCGCAAGTACACTTGGATCTTCCTACTCGCGTTAGTTGCAATTTCTGCTGCCTAATGAATAACTGTCCTATTTTTTTTCTTTTTAAAGAACATCGCAGTAGCCTCTTCGAGCCAAGAACACACACTGCATATAGTCTTACAGAGCCAGTTTCCGACCTGTGGCAAGGGGTTGAGCGCGCCAATTGCCATCCTGCTTGTATGTTTCCTGCCTTGCAGCTTTTCAACGTTCACAGTCACGTGCTTATGTTTTGTATATCGTGTGTGAGCACATATTCTTTCATTACGAGCGCCTTACAACTTGCAATAACATAGAAGCCCCTTATTGTCGGCGTTACGTAACTGTATGTCATCTTGGCACATCAACACCAAATAGCTTCATACACGGCAAAGATAACGTTTGTAGTTGTACCAATCACGTAACACGTGCTGCTCATTTCTCCAATGCGTGATTACTTTGTAACTCACGCCAGTATCATTTCTTACATCTTCATCCGCCGCTCGCTCACGTATACGTTCAGCGAAACCTCGTGCACTACAAACAAAGCGTGCCCATTGTACGAGCTCCGCGTCGCGTCACTGCAGCTTGCGCTTTCGCCACACAGCTCATGCAAATGGGCGTATGCGAATGAGACGCTGCATACTTCGACGTCGCTCACGCTCTCATGTCTATACAGCGAGGGTCTCGCACGCGCGTCGCGGACACAGCGTCGGCGGCCACTCTCACTTCATCCGGCGGCAAATACATGCATCGAGACCACATCCGAGCGCACGACGCGCATTGGGAACGAAGAAGAAGAAGAACCGGGCGACAGCGACGGGTCGGGCGGCTGTAACGCGCCGTGCATTCCGTGTCGCATGCACTGCAGATGCACTGGCGGACAGCTCGTTGTTGCTTACGCCCGGCAAGGCAGGCGGCATCTTTGTTATTTAAATCGTCTGTCCTCAAATTAACGAGGAGAGAGATAAACAATAATAAAGCACAGCACTGCGCCTCGGCGTTATGGGGCTTCCCGTCGCGATGCGTGCTGACAGCGTTCGTCGGCTTTTGCGCACGCAAGCTGCACGCAGCCTGTCGCGCGCGCGTTGGCGGGAGGCGATGCGACGCGAAACGCGTGACTCTAGGGCGTGAGAGAAAGAGGGAGACTACGTGTGGAAGGGTAGGGAGGGGGGGTAGAAAATGGGGTTGACAATACGTCACGAGAATTGCGTCACGCGAGTGTCTAATAACATTTCTGGGTTTGTAGCGTCCATGTGTTTTCCTTCCTGTTATTTTTTCCTTTGCTGCCTTTTTACGAGAAAGCTGCTTTGACAAGAGGTTTCGCTTTTAGAAAACAGCGTTCGGTGTTTATAGATGCAAGCTACGCCCATGTGTGTAGACCACTTTCTTTCTCGTGTTTGCTGTCGAAGTGTAACGGCATGAGGCAGTTATTATATGCCGTTGTCTGTACACAATCATTCACCTTTAAATATTCTATAGAATAGGCAGTTCATATATATAGCCTATCCTTTCATTTGTAGGGAAGAAGAGAAAGAAGTGAGTACAGGAGAATGACCTTTTTTTTTGTTTTTTTTTGTCTGTGCTCAGTAAATGCGGTGGTGTAGTCGCCATTGCGAATCATCGCTTTTTTACACCTTACTCCTTTTTTTCGTTGTTCGATTAATTACAAAATGCCATCAGCGTATTTCGCTAAAACACACGGATAATATATTAACCTTTCCTCTATTTCTTTTTTTCTCTGCTGCAGGTGAGTCCAATGGTTCTTGGGCAAATGCCTTATTTATTCCTGGGATGGCTGGTGAAGGCGTTCCGCTGGATTCCTTGTGGCTCATCAGTGATCACTACGGAGTTGCCCCTGCGCGGTCGCTGTCACGCATGACACGTAAGCGGTGCGCCGGCACACGATGCCACAACGGTATAGTTTATAAACAAGATGGCCGACTTTCAGCTAAGTCTCGTTTATAGTTATGCCTGTATTCCCCGCACTTGTATAAGTGGTATAAGGCATGGTATAAGGCATGGTATAAGGCATGGTATAAGGCATGGTATAAGGCAGTCTTGGTCACAGGATCATCAGATCTGCCTTTTTAAATCGATTTTGGGGAACTTATAAGCGACATATTAATGACATTCCCGGATTAAGAACGGAGCTTTCGTATATAATTTCAACTCGGTGAGTTACGGTACGCTGTAAGTGTCGCGAAAGGTTGATTAAAAGCCTGTTAGTTTTATTCTTTAATCATTGCAATAGAGGCCGCTGAGGTGGAAGAAATTTTTTTTTGGCCTTCGGAAGAGGCCGTCACGGGAATAAACATAGAATGGAACGAACATATCTTCAGCTGATGTACTTCGAGAGAAAGCCCGGTATATTGCCGAGTCACTACCCTTGCGAATAGTCTACGGGGTACAGCTTTGAGAAACATATATAGGTGTGCACTGCAATCAAAGTCACGGTATCACTGGAGGTGGTCACAAAATCATAAATGAGTCGTAAAATCACTAAATAAGTTCCGTCGTCTATACGTAGTCGAGTAAAAAGCAGTGGTTCGTAACCCGGAATCGAAACAAAGATCATTTCAAAAATGAGATAGAGAGAGAGAGAAAGAGAGAGAGAGAGGGGGGGTCGCGCAATACTCGCCGTCCATTACGCGTCGCTCCGTGCATGTTCCCAACCACTTCCTTCCTGGATAAACGCACGGCCGCCTTGCTTTACGGCTTTCCTTCTTGTTTTTTTTTTTTTTTTTGCCACTGCCTATTACGGCCGCCTTCGCGTACACTTCATTTAATGTTCCTCTTTCCCCGCTACTTTTAAAGGCGCGTTTCTCCGGGAATGGCAGCAACGTATGTCTGTATGTGTGTGTGTGTGTACGCGACGTACGCATGTGGCGGCACAGAATTCGTGCTCACGCATCGCTGAACGCGCTTCAGTTTTATTAATTCGTTTTCTTCTTGGCTTTTTACCTTCGTTTTTTTTTTTGCACTTTATTGACTTTTAGAGACGGAACCGGGGCCTTCCGTTCCGTGCTGTTACGGGACGGGCCTTAATTTAGCAGCACGAGCCGAAAAAACGGACAGCTTGCTCGACGACGGTGACGCGCCTGACTGACTTCGCTCGACGCCCCACTGAGATAACGAGTCTGCAGGCAGCGAACGCCCCTGCGACCGCACACAATACATACATACATACATACATACATACATACATACATACATACATACATACATACATACATACATACATACATACATACATACATACATACATACATACATACATACATACATACATACATACATACATACATACATACATACATACATACATACATACATACATACATACATACATACATACATACATACATACATACATACATACATACATACATACATACACACACACGCACGCACGCACGCACGCACACGAAAGCAAAAGCATACAGACTAGGAGTTCTTCTTGTCGATGGAAACTCAGCCAGACTAATTGGAAGTGAGGAGTTTGTCATAACTCTCTTGCAATGGCAAGTCTCAGCTGCAGTTTGTAGTTAGTTAGATGCCAAGGCATTGCAAGAATTCGACTTTTTTTTTTGTTCACCACTTGGCTTGCATACTTTTGATCACAGAAAAATGTCCGTACGCTCGTGCGTGCACACTTTGTGGACTACTTGAAGAGACAACTTCAAATCGTTTCGTCTACAGTTTTGTACATATGGTTATTCGAGCTGTATACTTGTAACATTGAAAATAACAAATGAAAAAAAAAGAAAACTCACCACACTGAAACGAATCTGTGCGAATGAGCGCAACATGACTTCCATTCTTGTGAATGCTGGGAAGTCAGCAGATAATTTATCAGTAAATAAAGATCGAGCTAATTAAGCGCATGTGCTATACGTGTACCTTGTTTTTGTGTGTTTGGTTGGAACAATTATATCCCATGCAAATACGATCTAGCGGTTATCTCACTTCCGGTATACCCGTCTCCGGAACAAGGAAGCAGTCCGGAGAACTATTCAAGACGCTTTCTACTCGCCCAGTTAAAGCTCTCGCTCTCACATCGCATGCATTTCGAGTGCGCAGAGTTCGTATCGCACCTACACCGTGGTCACCCAATGCTCAAATCAGAAGTGTGAATCTAGCGTGGAAACGCAATCGTTCTAATTTTTCAGTATACGCTTTACGACCACTGGCTATAGGTCGCGTTACGACGACTAAGACGATAAGGAAACAGAAAAAGGAAGTGTGTCAAAGGCTGTAAATTCGCTAGCACTTCGAAGCTTCGATGAAAACGCGTGCAACGCTTATGACTCGGCACGTCCTTCCGCATAACTTATAAGCACATCCTGCTAACGGCTAAAAATATGTGCACGCAAACGCGCAGTGCATGTAAAGTGTTGAATCACTTCCTTCCTTCCCCACGCCGCAATTCAATAGTGCATCGCGCTGGTGCGCGTTCAAGAACGCTATTACTTTGCAGAACTGCGTATAGCGTCGATATGTCCGCGCTTCCATCGTCGTGCATCTCTACGAGGCTCGCATCCTGTTCCATAAATACGAGTCGGCGAATGGGAGCCAGCATTGAAGGAACACCACCTGCCGAGTGCTTGCTCGGTTGGCGTGCGTGCGTTCGCCTCATGTGCTGCGCACTTATAATGCAAGGCAACGCGACCTTCTATACACTCATATGTATACACTTATACACACACACGCACATTCAGACTCACACGACGGCCGATTCGTGACCGCTCAGAGCCCCCTCACTCTCCTATGGCTCGTGTGATTTCGAAAGACGCTCGCGGAGAGGACCTCTGACCCGCAGAGTTTAACGGTGTATATACCTTTCCCCGATCTCCTGGCGTGCGCCGTTAGACGAATCTAACGAAGTGAAGAGTAAAAAAATAAATATATAAATAAAAGAAGGAGTCTGGTCTGGCTGGAAGGACGGCCGCCGAGGAAGAGATGAGCCTCCTGGCTAAAGCTGGACGGCCGCCAGAAACTGGACGAAGTAGAAATTTATGCGCGAGGCTTCTTCGGACTCTTTTTTCGAATCTTACTTGTGTCCGTGTGTATTCGAGTCGACTGGACGGCGCCGGTTATACCCGCAGCTTTTATTTTTTCTCGTATAAACCTGATCCTCGATCGTTCTCGCACTCTCTCCCTTTAGGTCTCATCCGAAGATTCGAACAAAGTTGAGAAAGTAGGACGCAGTGCGAAGGACAACATGCCTGTACAAGATGAATAGCTCATGAGTAACCCTGAGCGCGCGGATGTTGGGGATTTAGTAATGGAGGCCGATGTATGGCAACGAGGGGATTATAGGTTTATGTGTGCGGCGAGGATATGGCACGGATATTGAAGACGTAGAGTGTTACGGGCTGTACTCAATGAGCTGACATTGTTAGGTAACTACCTACGGGAATCGGAAAGCGTCCTAAATGGAGCGCTTAGCTCAGAGCCGACATATATGCCCGTGCTGAGTATGCAGACGAGTCACTCTTATAGGCCTGAGAGAAATAGGACGTAGCGGGAGTTAAGCTTTTTCACTACAACTGCGTCACCGTATATCATAAGCAAGTTCGTGCCAGCAAACGGGAGTGCAACTGACCAAATACATTCGTATTTACAACCGGAACCGCTCTCCTTGAGCAAGCAATTTACTGCATCGTTGGTTTGGGGACCAATTTACTGTCGGTTGTCGTCTGACAACCAGTTCGAGTGCCCTATAGCTGGATGGATCAGTGCTATGAGCGTCCCCTTTATGACGGGGCGGTGACAAGTGTGCCACCAGGCTCGACAAAAAAAAAAAAAAAATCTTCTTTTTCTTAGTGTTGGCCTAGTGTCTCTACTTCAGTTAAATCTATCTTACTGCAGAAAAAAAAAACAACTTAAATTCTCAGCCCAGTTCTCTGCCCTTTACGGCAGAATGTCCTTATTTTTTTTTTCAATATTTATTTTTGTCCTTTCTCTCTAATTTTCTGCCACCAATACTCTAACCGTCTCTTACCGTCTCTTAGTGTCTGAGGCCCGTGTACTTAGATTTAGGTGCACGTTAAAGAACCCCAGGTGGTCGAAATTTCCGGAGCCCTCCACTACGGCGTCTCTCATAATCATATCGTGGTTTTGGGACGTTAAAGGAGCACTGACATACCGTCTCTTAGCCATTCACGCTGCCAGCGCCAGCTATCGTCTGTACTCGCTTTCGAAAACTGAAGCCTGTGTTTACGGGTTTTACATGCCGAAACCACGACATGATTATGAGGCGCGTTGTTTAGTGGGAGACTCGGGATTATTCTGGTCCACCTGGAGCACTTTAACACGCATCTAAATTTAAGTGTGCTGGTGTTCTTTGCATTTCGCACGCATTGAAATGCGACCGCCGAGGCTTTCTACTTCGAGAGCAATGTGGCGTTTCGTTCCCCTTCACGTGTACTTGAGTATGACCAATTACTGCGACAGAATATCAGCCCAGTTTTCTTTGTTCGGCGCAAAGTTTTCCATCGGTTAGTTTTTTGTCGCCTCTGTTGCTCGCGAAGCATAGCTCATGAATGGTCACGAGCCCCCAGCGAAAGATGACGCTCACGGAGGATACGTGACCAATATTATGGTTGTCCTAAATGGACACTAACACCGAATTTTTCCTTTGTCGTTTTATTGCCTCAAGTGAAAGGCTAAGCCCCCAAGAGCCCAGAGAATGTCCTTGTAGGCGTGAGCGCGCCCTCAATAATTAGTTACATCATGTTCTTAAAAGCTAGCTTCGGTTCATACTGTACCCTGACGTGACGACACGGCTGAGCTTCTCGTCATGTGCTCGCGCAAGACACTGTGACGTTTCGACGGCCGCTCCGCTCCATGGCCGGAGTTGGTGACGCATGGCTCCGTTGGTGACGCACAAGGCGGCATTTTACATGATTTGATACCTGACGTCATCTCAGTTAGCCATACTGGTGCCTGAAGTCATCACAATTGACACTACAGCCTGACGTCACGCCAGTGTCGATGTCAGCAGGCGCGCCGCGCGAAACTTGACTTTAGTGTCAAAATAAAATATCTTATAAGCATATCCTGAGCTTCTCACTCGCTCAGAGCCGTCTGTGTGTAAAGGAGATTTGTATGGCAGAGTAAAGTCGGCTTCGATAATTGGTGTCAGTACCGCTTTAAGGGGATGATAGAAAGAGCATCACTAAACCAGTTGACACTGATAAATTGCGATTTTCAAAACTACAGTTAAAAAGTAAAGAAGTTGAATTAGTTGGTTGGTAACAACTTTACTGATAGTCCTGCAGAGCTTTCGCCGACCGGGCCTTAGGTCTTCCAAGTTGGATAATAGCAAAGAATAACGAACGTCAAAGTTCTTTAACTACTTCGAATGCTCGTTCGCTCTAACGGTTTCTTCGAGGAAGACTGCAGCCGGTTTGCCATTCAGTCCCTATGGCATGAGACGAACTCAGCGCGGTTCGGATCCCGTTCTCGCGCAGCCGCAAAACGTGACCTGAAATTGTGAGCATCGACGTAATAGCAGCGAAACGTTGTAGACGTCGCCAATGTATAAAATTCTGCCCCGAGAAACCAACTTCGACCCCCGTGCGTTTTTCGACGTCGTCGCTACACTGCCGCTGATGAATCCATTGTGCGATAGCCGAACGCACTCTTTTCTTCTCGATTGATCGGAAATGGAGCCTCCAATCGATGCAGAGACAATCGACGAAGCGTTGGAGTAGAAGAAAAACAGCCGGGAGATTGCGTAACATCTGAGACTTTTGTGATGAAGGCCAATGGGTTACGCGAGACATTTCGTAAGGGTCGTAACACTAGCAGTCGTCACTATCGAATCGGCGTGCGGGGCTGATTCGCTCTGCCCCATTACAGAGGATGAGGAGGAAAGAGAGTAACGTTGACGGTGTTCCAGGCTAATCTGTATAGTCTTGCAAAATCCTGCCAACTTTCGGTGAGATTGGCTGATGGGTTTGTAAAGCCCCGAAGCGAGAAATCAGTGGCTATTTCAAAACGTTGCGTAGGAATAATTTAAAACAATTCATTATGTGCTGCATTCTGCCTCTTTGAAATGCGGCTCCCATGTACCCGGGAGTCGAGCTCCCGACCTCGAGTTCAACAGGTCGAGGGACGTTGTACTCGTGGAGCGGATAGTCTTTTCTCCTCCCGAACACTGTATGTCATATGCTTTTGGCGCTTGCAACGCTCAGTCAAAGTAGACGATGTAGGAGGTGACCAGGAAAGACGTACGATACAAAAATGCGACACGGGGCTTATTGAATGGCCACCGCAAATTAGGCTGAGTGAAACAACACGACGCAGGTGCCCAGACTGCTCATATTACGTCCGCTCAACTTCGCTGAATTTGTATTGGACTTCATACGTTGTTTTTCATTCCTTGTTTAAGTTGCAGCGAAGACATCATGCAGAGAGTAATTAGTCGAATCTTATCTGAACATTATAGGCATTACCCCTGCTTCACTGAATTCACTGCTCCGAAATGCATCGCGGGAGCGATGGTCATGCTCTGTCCGTGCTCTTTTTTCTGGAGGCACTGGGAACGTTCTGGGAACGTTTCCGCAGACACTGTTCTTACGCCTCAAATACTTTTTTTTACCTTGCTGTCTTTTTGCCATAGGCATAAAAATGTTCTTCCTGGCTCGTCTCTCTCTCTCCCGAGTCTGCTGGTTACAACAAGTCGATTCCTTGGAATCCTGATATTATGTCTCTTGGCAGCAACCAACATTATCCGCACCGTATCACTGCCATTTGGAAATCCGCGAACCGGCCGACCGTCATAAACCTGAGCGTCGCACATTTTCCTCGCTGTGTGTGCCCAGCATGTTACAATCTTGCACGCGGCTGCTGTGTCGTCGTCAGGGGCGTGCTTCATCGTTGTCCGAGAAAATGTGGCCGGACCAGTTCTTCTCTCGAATCGCTTGAAACCGCTCGTCAGAGGCTCCTCTTTCCTTTTCGTTTTTGCGAGAGGATGCGCACCTCCGCAGAACAGGCGAGCCCATCGCCGACGCGTCTCGCGCTGATAACTACCCACCGTCTTCCCGGCATCATACACGGCAACGCTCGAAAAAACGCTTCGAAAAGAGTGTATTTCGAGCAGTGGACCAAGAAACAAGAGAGCGAGAGAGGATATCGGAGGAGGGGGCGCTCAGAGTAGCAAGAAAGCGTCACTTGGGGAAGCGATCGCTTTCTTTGCCTCTTTCCTTTATTAGTAACTGTTCTTTCTGTTACTTCATTAATGTCTAGATTTTTTTTCCCTTTCTTTCCTTGAAGCGGAGGGGACATCCCTTTGTGGCGGGTCTCGTCTGATACCACGCGCAGGAATCCTTACCCCGACCTCTTGCTCTTTTCACAGCGATTATTATGGCAGGTCTTCGAATAGAATGCCAGGTATATGGTACGAAAGAAATAGAGGCAGCGGATATCCACGATTCTTTGACGTAGAAATTTTGTTCTTAATTCTCCGCGGGGATGCTCACGATTCTCCTTATCTCCACTTGTTTGCCGTCGCATTGAATCTATTGCCTTAGGCACCACAATTGCCAGACATATTTTTCAGTGCTGTTGTGGTAATGCTTCGCGACAGATACCACGAATTTCGCGTTCTCGGTCTGTAATTCTTCAGGTCTAATATGAAAAATACTACCACATGAACGTATACAAGGAGATCTAGTAGTGTCCCTGTGCGGTATGTCGAACAGTCCAGGCCTTGGGGGGACAGATTGCTTGAGATACCCATTTGTATCGAAACAACTTATATATCTCCTTTCAATACTGCCGGAGCTAAGCAAAACACGCATTTGCAAATGCTCCATATTGTCGCCCGGACCACGTACGTTCTGAGGTTTACTAAAAATGGCGAGTTCTTGTGCGATGTTTTGAAGTATAGTGTGAATAATAGTAATAATTGCAGAAACTCATCATGGGCGAATGGGTATAGACGTTTCGTGCGTGCCTAGCCAGAGGCAGTGTAGGCACTTTTTTTGGTAAACTTTAGCACTTTGACCGTGCTAAGCCCAATACTGAAAAGTCACACATACGGTATGGTGTAGGGCATCCCGAAATCCTTAGGCGTGAACAACCATACACATATTTGTCTTCAGCTTAGAAGGTGCACGCTGGTGCTCACCAAAGAGCTCTTACGCTATAGCATTTTACGTAAATGTTCGGGCAGTCTTGAAACTCGAAATATCATTACAAAAGGCTGCCGGGCACTCACATTAAGTAACGATGTTTGGTGAATTCGGGCTCTGCTCTTTTTCATCTCTGCCGCGCCGTCCTGAACCGAGGTGGAATGAGGTAGATTGCACGGAAAACAAGCATGTAAACTAGCAAGCAATCATATAAGAAGCAAGCAAGCAAGCAAGCAAGTCAGGTCATGACGTGGCATTTCAGTGGGTTCCCAGTCACTGCGGAATCAAGGGAAATGAAATGGCAGATGAGTTGGCAAAAGCCGCTCATAATTACACACAAACCCACCTCATTCCTGCATCCCAATGTGATATAAACCGAATTTTACGAAGAACGAAACGTGCATTATGTTTATCCACCTGGTTCCCAGACAGCACAAAGGAATCGATTCTGTACGCTGTTGACCCTAACCTTGAGTGCCAATTAGACCCCCAGCTCCCAAGACGTATCGACACACTCATTCATCGTCTAAGACTCGGAACCGCTTACACAAAGCACTTCTTATTTCGGATTCATCGTGCATCATCGTCAACATGTTCATGCGGCCACGACGACGAGGATGTGCATCATCTGTTGCTCGACTGTCCGAAGTACGACACGCATAGACAGCGACTCGAACAAGAACTTCACACGCTGGACTCTGAGCGAACGTTTTCCTTAGCGAAAATACTAGGCCCATGGCCGACTAGGATAAACCGTAAAGCAATGAAAGTGCTCCAGCGTTTTTTTGAAGACACTAATATTTGCGATAGCTACTGAGTTCTTGAACTTGTACGACTGTAGATATGTATATATATATATATAGATATATTTTTTTTATTTATTTTGTTATCTTAACAACTATGTGGAAAGGGGTAGCCGTCACCAAGCAATGGTGACAACAACTCCTTCATTTGTTTTCTATTTCAATAAAAAAAAAAGCAAGCAAGCAAGCAAGCAAGCAAGCAGACAAATAAACAAACGACATGGGGAAGATTGAACAGAGCACATATGATAGACTTCCTTCTGTCTCTTTCTTTCTCTCTCTCTGCTAAAGTTTATCTGGACTCTTGTTTGTTTACTTGCTTGCTTTATCACTTACGTGCGCTCAGCCGCCTAATCGACGCTGTTTGACCAACTTGCCCATGCTTGACGGCGGGTTCTCTTCAACCAATCAAGGCACGGGTAACCTATATGCGACTAGGGCGGAAGCCGCGGAGCGTCACAGCCTAGGCGGCGATGGAATGCCGCGGCTTCTTTTTTTTTTTTTCTTTCTGTTAATATTGCTGAGATAGACGTCTGGAATGTCCTGGTATACATACTAAGCGTCCAGCGAACAGCACAAGCGCCACTTCCTCGAAGCGCGCGCGAGCACACGCTAAAATCTCTCGTCTTTTTCACGAGCGGGCGTATCCGGCGTCGCGAGGCAAACGAAACAGTTGACCCGGTTCCTCCTTCGACTCATTGTGCGCCTTCCGTAACGCGTCCCTCCACGCACGCCGCATCCTTGCTTGAAGTCTCCCCAGGTCGTCCCATCTTCGTCCGAGGACGCCCGATGCATGTAAAAGGCTGAATGGGCGCCGCCGCTCGACGTGAATGGGGCGGCGTGCGACGTGAATCTTCGCGAGGTCCCCGTCGCCAACGCTCGTTTTGCTGCTGTTCGCGCGCGTCTTGTAAACGCGTCCGGTATGCGCGGCCGGCTGAGAGGTATGCGCGGCAGCGTCGAGATGAAAAGCAATAACGCGAATAATAAACAGCGATGGTATGCGCCTGTCGGGATGGAAAAAGGACAGCCTATGGAGAAAGATGTGCCGGGATACGACGGACGAGGAATCCGACGACCGCACGCGTCGTGTGCGATTATTCGTGTCAGTTCGTTGCGCTGACAGCTGTCCTTGCGCTAACAAAAGGGGCGCGGCGAATACTGAGAATTTGGAAGCATGCGCAGAGATGATAGCACGTGACCCCCGAGGCGCCGCTGCATTCTCTTCGTACCCTTCCTCCTCCCCCTCTTCCCTTTCTCTCCTATTACATTTCCTTAATTCGTGTCGCGTTGGACAAGATCACGCTACCACTTGTGCTGGCATTTGAGGAATGCGCCGCCTCGGTGGCGATTGCCAAGTGTCATTTTCCCGCATGCTTTCACGACACGTAAGTGACAAATGTTGAGGTCCGGTTGTTTTCTTGCTTTTTTTTATGCATGTGTTCTGTCGCGTTGCTTTTTCTTTTACAGTCGTTCTGGTCGCTTTGCCTGGCTTTTGCACAACTTCGTTTCACTGTGGGATTTCAGTGGTTTCCAACAACGGCGTAATATGTCTGTCGATACGTGCTATCATGTTCGCGAAATCAGGGACTCGAAACGTGATGAAGTTCCGGCCGCAGTGCTTAAGTGCAAAAGTAGATGTCAGAACTTTCGTTATTTTGTTGGCGATAATTGGTCTTTGTTTCTATCTCACTCGAAATATGCGATCGCTACGCTCTTCTAGAAAAATCATTGTTACAGATTTCGTATTCCAACTTTATTTATCTCTCTCTCTCTCTCTCTCTGTGTGTGTGTGTGTGTGTGTGTGTGTGTGTGTGTGTGTGTGTGTGTGTGTGTGTGTGTGTGTGTGTGTGTGGTGTGAGTGTGTGTGTGAGTGTTCGTAACTACAAATGTTATACCACGTTATAAACTCCTCCCACCCTTTATGTGATTCTCAAAAGAGAGATACAAGATAGAAAAGCTGTCGTGGGTTTCCGTTTCACTCTCCCATCTTTTTATTCTTTTCTTTATTTCGCGAGATGCAGAACATGCACCCACAATCGCTTCTCAGGAGCTCAACTAGGCGTCTGCACAAACTGTGGCAGCAAAACCTTTCCGCATCAAAACCTGCCATACCTGAGCCGTACGAGACGCACGAACAACGCTAAGGCCCCCTTTAATCCACCGGAAAGATCCACGAACAAAAGACGCCCACCCTGAATAACTTGGAGCGACAAAGACACAGTGCACTTATACTTAACATACACATTGTCCCACCTCGAGGGTATACATACACCCCTGAGTCGGCAGTCTCGCGATCCTCGCGCCGGTCCCAAAGTGGGACACTACACCACAACACCGCAGAAAACCAACCGCGCACACGCCGACACATCAAGACGTTTCTGCTCGCGTGCTTTCAACATCGTGCACTACGGATGCATATAAAGATACACACATACGAAGAAGGTATATATACGCATATAACGGTGTTGAGGGTGGCGTGCGACGCGTGCCCGTGTGTGTGTTAGCGTACGCTACACAATCCGTGGTATGATGTCTTCCGCCCCGAAGGCATACATGCTCAAAAGTGCGGCGAAGGCGTCACCGGCGGTACTTGTATTATTGCGGAGGCTGGTAGAGAAGTCGCGCGCGGGCGAGCAATGTGGGACGCCGCTGGTTTCTTCGCGCCGAAAAGGGGGCTTTTAAAGGCGTCGTTGCGTTGCTGGCTTACGCCCGTCGCCGTCGCGAGTGTGTGTGCGTGCGTGCGTGCGTGTGTGTGTGCGTTGTGCGTGTGTGTAAAAACCCATTTGGAGCGGCTGCCTTCCCCACCGCGTACGCAGTGTGCTACATGGGGGACGCTCCACTTCGCTTCTTTCTTTCTTTCTCAATTTTTTAAAATTTATTTCCGGGCCTCCCGCTGGTGGTTGTCGCGATGATGACGCGGAAGGCAGCCGCGCGCGATCTTGAGATGGCCGCGCTTGCTTTGCGGTGTGCGGCGGGCATACGCTGGTCCCTTTGTATGTCATGTTTGTGGATGTGCGCGCACTCTATGTATGCTTGCTGGGTGTGCCACGAGCGACGTGTACATTGCGAAGGGACTTTATTTTCACCGACGTTTTTAGTTCCTTTGTCGGTGGGCACCGTTCCGTTTCCCGTTTCTGTGTCATCGTTCGGAAACCCAGTATATGCGTAACAGGTGAGTAGCGCCAGTGCACTGTAAAGCCTGAATATAGGCCGCTGGCGACACGTCATCCTTGGTAGTTCTGGCGGCTGTATTTAGTGTCGTTATACAATTGGCGCATCAGCTAATATTAGCTTGTGATAAATTACAATGCGTTGTAAATGATGCGCCGAATAAAGCGTAAAGATTATGCAATGCTGCCGAAATTTCAGAAAGCGAGATTTCTTTCGAACATACTGCTCTGAATTTGGAAACTGCTGCGTTTTTGTGCCTATGGGTAACGCTTTCTTTCAGGGGCGTAGCCGGGGGGGGGTTCAACCCCCCCCCCCCCCGAAATTTTTCAGTTTTGCTTGCGTATATATACACGCGCACATACAAACGCACGCACGAACATACATAAAGTATGGTTGAACCCCCCCCCCCCGAAAAAAATTTCTGGCTACGCCCCTGCTTTCTTTCCTTCTCTCCACCCGGGAATGGCTCTGCGGAGAAGGGAAGCTGCCCCACACGAGTAACTTCTGTAAGGTAAAGATCCCGCTGCAGAATCAACCGCTGCGTAGCATCTGAAAGAAAAAATTGAAAAGACGGCTTTTCATGACTAGTCGTCGACTATTTAATCCACGTGCAATCACATAGTCAAATAGAGATGCTTGACAATTAGTAAAAGCCTAGCGCATAACTTACCTAGCAACAGAGGACGTAATTAAGCCTAACAGGCATTGTTTGTTTTTGAAAAGGGTGAGTGAGTGAGTGAGTGAGTGAGTGAGTGAGTGAGTGAGTGAGTGAGTGAGTGAGTGAGTGAGTGAGTGAGTGAGTGAGTGAGTGAGTGAGTGGTGAGTGTGAGTGAGTGAGTGAGTGAGTGAGTGAGTGAGTGAGTGAGTGAGTGAGTGAGTGAGTGAGTGAGACAACTTTATTCGGTCCACAATAGACGCGAGTAAACTCAACGTCACCTGGCGTGAGAATATTTTTTCACTGAACACGAGCTTGTCTTTTATGATGCTGTTTTCCTAATAATATAGCTCATTTTGTCAGCGCTTACTTTAAAGCCTATACCGCCAACTGGCAACAGTTTAACTGCTCGAAGCAATAAACTAAGAGGAAACTAATCAGCGAATGAGATGTCGTGCGTGCTCAAACGCTTTACGAGAACACTTCCTCGTTCGGGAGGAACATCAAAAACGTAATAGGCTGAGCGACCAACCGCAACTTTATTTTAACGCAATAAACGCCTCACCCGCGAAAACGAACAAATAAAAAAAATCAATAAGCAGCATCGGTAAGGAGGAACGATTAGATATAAACGAGGAAATTTGTGCAACGAGGAAGAAAACACGGGCGAGAGCAAATTGCTGCCACCGGGCGGCTTTCGTTTTACGCGTTCTACATTTCGGAACGATAACGCGGCACCAAAAGAAGGGCCTCGGCGTTGTTACCGTAAACGCCGCGCATTTCTCGGGTCGCCGCGGCGGCCTTATTCTGTGGAACGCGAGGCAGTATAAGTACAATAAAAATACGGATAGAACGATCGACAAAAGAGAGTCAAACAAGGGCAGCGCGGCCATGCGAGCACGTCGAACCCTCGTCAGCCGTCACGCCGCGCAGCACAAAGACGGGAGAAGATCACCTCGATCGCCACGATCCTGGGTTCGATGGGCAACGGCCCGTTTGTTGTTGGTCTCACCAGATCTTTCCGTTTCCTCGATCGTTCATTTCTGTACTGAAGCTCGTACGCGGGCACTGACTTTGACTGTATGGTTTTAACTTTACGAACCTGTCTACTGGATTACGAATAAGAACGCTCTATAGTGGATAGCTACTGACTAATTTTGACCGTCTGTGCTCCTTCAATGAACAGCTAAACCTAACGCAACAACACTGACGTATTTACGTATCAACCTCATCAATATGCGGTAGCCGCAGTCAGCAATTGTACCCCTGAGATCGTGCAAAGCAGCAGAATGCCATTGTCCTTTGTTCCTGAAGCCATTCGGCGTGTGTGTGCGTGCGTGTATGTATGTATGTACGTATGTCTGTATGTATGTATGTATGTATGTATGTATGTATGTATGTATGTATGTATGTATGTATGTATGTATGTATGTATGTATGTATGTATGTATGTATGTAAACAGGCACGTGCACGTTTGCTTTTTCCCCCCACAATGAACGGTATTGCGAGCAAGCATGCAAAAAAACCCTCGCCGTCACAGTAAGCAAACGTGTGCGAAGATCAAAAGACCGGCTTTATTAAAATCACACGAGGGGCCTTTTCTGTTCACCTCCCACACGAATATCCTTCCTACAGACGGAAACAAAATAAGACCGACGCTCCAAAGCCCGACGAGTTTCTTCTCCTGTAACAGAATATGCATATACATATGTTCAAGGTGTGGGCGCCTGACGAACGAAGTGCTACACTTGTAGCCGCGAGGTAAGGCGTGTGTCCGTGATGGAGTGGCGTTCTCTGCGCGGCCTCAAACCACGCTGACGTTAAAGGCCTTCGCCCACAGCTTTAGGGGTGAGCTCGGAGGTGCCCCGTATAATACGCACTGCCTTGGTGTAGCCGAAGAATGGTGCCCTATAGGAGGACCGTTTCATGGTGTTCTCATTCAGTTTTATTTTGACAGGCCTACAAAGTTCACTGTGTGTAGGAAATTGTGCGAGCGTAATTTTGGATATTAGCTGCGTTGCATACAGCTATGCGAACTGCAAGTGGATTTTTCGCGCGGTGAATAAAAACTCGGGCTGTAAGAGGTTAACTGCCCAGGGGAAACAAAGGGCTGACGTTTCCGATAGGATTCGCGAAAATTTTATGACATTTTAATTTTCATTCATGTTTGTCAAGATAGAAGATGTTCCTGAACAAATGGGGCACCGGCTCCAGTTTCACTTTTAGGGAGGCGGTAAAGTTACTCACGGTCTTGCGTAATTCTGCAAGAAGTTCCGAAGAAAAAGTACGCCATACTGCTATGCATCTTTTTAACAGCGAAGATGCTTAGCAGACCGTTCCTTGCCCGGCGAACCAAACAACTATATCGTCGTCATAAACGGGTATGTGCCACAGAAATCGGGTAAATCCCACTACTATAGACAGCAGCGTCGTTTGTATACTAGTGCGTTTTGTGTATAGGTTTGAACCCACCAAAAGAAATTTTCGCATTCCAATCCGCAACGAGAACAGCTAAGTCTTTAAGAGGAACAATAGATCACCGTTGCTTTTAAACCCTGAGCCCTGAGACTGTTGTTGTTTAAATAGCTCCGCCACAATCTTGATTACCCTTTCTGCTGTTCTTGAGGCAAAGATCAGCGACGAGACGTCAGGCTCTGATGCACTGAATCTAATCAGCGCACTAAGCGATTCCCACGACATCAGGGCTATAATAACAGATCGTGCGCTCAAGCGCTGGTGCGTATGGGCGAAGAAACAAATGCATGGAGTGAAAGCGAGTAATGGAAAAGCTACCCCACCCCCCCTTTCGTATAGGCCTTTTCCGCGTCCGAATCCTCGTCCCGATCCAATGCACACACACACAGGGCCGCACCCACGCACTTCTTCCGACACCGCATAAACCGCTTATTACGTACCGGTACCCCGAAATAGGCGACACGTACGGCGCACCGCTATTCCACACAGCCACAAGTATACATACAAGCACATAACACGCAATAGACAGCCGCGGCATATATTCCCGAAGGAGGAAACATCTAGGACGCATCCGAACAACCTTAGCAGCCGCGGCAGCCGAGCCCTCCCTTCACTCCACTGCCTTTAATCCGCCGCGTCTAAAAACGGTCATTCCTAAATCGAGACCACGTAAATATGCAAGCGCGCGCTCGTACGATACGAGTGAGCGCGCGCGCTGTGATGCGCGCGTTCGACGTCTGAATGCACGCGCGCAACGCGCCAAAGCGCACTACTAATGGGCGCGCCGGAAAAAAAAATATGTAAATAAAAAGAGGGATGAGCAGGGGCGTAAGAGCAGTATATAGTATAGGAGGGTTAAAGAAGAGCCGTCCCATAATCCTCTCGCTTATTTTCATTCATTGCGGAGACAGTAAAAGGGAAAGGGAAACACCGATCTCGGAGCTCCCTACACGCTCAGATACCCGCCGCACTGCGGTCGCGCGCCGATTATCATATGCAAGCGGGCGCAGTGTGGCCGACCGAAGAGGGGGGGCATCCTTGTTTAGCCGCCGTTTGATATCTGTCCCTGCATGGGTGTATACATGCGTCGCGATGCGCGCGTGACAAGATTGAGGAGGCACGTACGTGTGTATGCATGCAGCGCGTACGGGGCGCTATTCTCGGAGAAAGAGTATGCGACCGCGAGATGTGACGCGACCCCCGAGCGGTCAGCTGAGGCATACGAATCCGTATGCGAGCGTGGGGACAGTGTGTATTTATATCCGCACCCTCATGAAGTCCTGATGGAGTCCTGTCTGGTATATGCATAGTATGGTGACTTGTTCCTGCACAGCTGTCGCCGCTGGCAGCGAGAAGACGGTGTATAGATAACGTCCTGATTGTTAACACTAGAAAAAAATCGGATTAGATTGGTTGAAGCAGGCCGTTCTTTGTCAAATATCAAAATAAAGCCCCCTGTGGCCAAATGTAAATCACGTGATGATAAAGGAGCCCCCCTATATACTCGAATTGCGAAATACTTCAGAAGAGGATTGCAGTCCACCCGAATGTACTAGGGACGCGGTGGAGGGCCGCACTGACTGGCGAGATCTCCAGGACCATTCAGCAAACCCGGGTGGCTACCGAGAGAGAGGCTCTCTCTTCTGCCCCCGGCGCGGCCTATAGACCCAGGCCATGAATATGCAGAATAAAGTTGTCTCACTCACTCAAAAGCATTAGTACGTTCGATACAGTGACTCCGAAACAACACGCACAGGTATGTTCCGTAAAGCACAACTTCCGTTGGTCAAATACAATCCTATATGAAAAGCACGTATTCAAGGACTGCTCGGTTCTGTTGTACATCAGAGAGAGGGGCTAGCTAACTTGACGAGTTGGCGCGTCTCGGCACAATTAGTTACACGATTTCTGTAAAGCCAAAACAGCATTTTAGTTAGCTTCAGTACAGCGTCGTATCAGAAATCGTGCTGCGAGGGTTCAAAACACGCTCTCCAATTTCACTCGCATCCTTCATGTGCAGATCTTTGCACTCTCACGGAAGGGAAACGATCAAAGGACGATCAGTTGCCTTGAAGTAAGGGCACCGGCCGTTAAGTTCGGTAAGGAAAGACAGAGAAGATTTTCGCTGCAAATACCGTTATTCCCGATGATGATATGCTGCGTCGTTATTCTCCGAGTGCTGTCTTAAATATAAGTGCAAAACTGAAACACAGCACGTATTTCCTTCCATATGCCGCTATAGTCAAATGTGCCGTGAGAGTTGAGGCGTCAAAGGCGCAGACGAATGTGCGTATGCGAAACGGTAGCGCACGTATTCATCAGTTTGGGAAAACTGCGAATTGACTAACCCGGTTTCGGTGCTTAACAGCAGCAAGCGGCGCTTAATTGCCGGCCTGGTAACAAAACGGAAGAGAAAGAAGCGGTTTAGTTACGCCTACGTAATTATACGGTTCTTGGTGGTCATTAAACTGCGCCGCCTCAGCGCACGACGACGAACCGCTTGGCTGCGCTGCTTGCGCGCGCGTGGTGTTCGCTGCGTTTAGGCGTCGGATTGTACAGTTACGTTGGTTCCGGCATACTTAGCCTGTGTTTACGCACGATGCATGCGCATACCAGTACAGACACTTTGCGTGCACACAAATGCGAATTGAAGCATATATATGCTCCGACATCCGGGCTTTGTGTTTGTGTCTTGCTTTCTCTTTGAACTGCAGCTATATACAGAGAGGAAATAAATTATAACACAACTTATTGGGTGTACATATGTTGAATATAGATATGGCTATGTTGCGGGCTATCTTTTCACTTAGCAACTTGGAAGTCGTCACTCGTGGTACGTTGCTTCCGCGTTTCTTTCTTTTGTTTTTTTTTTTGTTGAATTTATTGCCCCGTTAATTTTCTAACACACACACTTAACAAACTGCACGCTCGGGAAACTTAGTTAATTTCAGCAGCTTTCTGCAAGAAATATTGAGCCTTGCTAACTTCTAAATGATATTTCACCCGGACCGGACTTGTAGAACAGATAGAAGTTCAAGAAGTTGCAACGGTATATCATGATTTTGAAAACTTTGCACTACAAGGGGCGGGTTAGGGATGTTGCGGCGTTTGAGCTGTCTAGCATGTTACAAATAGCTTATATATCCGAACTTCAAATCTTAGAATTTGAAAGAGCAGTGAAGCCCATATTTGTCACTTGGGAAACCTGCCCATCAAGCTACATGCATTGCCACCGTTATTCAATAACTCCTTAAAAGGCACAGCATAAATTGGGTCTCGTGAAACGCGTTTATTCGAGAGAAGTCTGATTTTTTAAGTCCCGCCACTTCGCATTCATGCAAGAGAACGAAGAGCAAAAGTTAGCTAGGGGAAAAATGATCCGTGCGCGGATAACCGGCGCAGGATTTGTCTTCGACTGATCTCGACAGAGGCAACAATTATACGCCCAACAACGACGTAACGAGTGTTCCGCATGCTCTGAGACGACGCGTGCCGTACCAGGAAACCCCGGTTGTTGTGTAATTTCACCACCGTTAATCTGTCGGCTCGGACTACACAGGTGCTGCTGCCTTTCTGAAAGGAAGCTCCGAGCTTCCTTGCGGGGGCAAGATTACAACATGCCGCGTTGGTTGCGCCGAGGGGCAGTATGTATACATAACGGCACTCCATCTAGCGGGACAGAACAAATACACGCTTTTTACAGCGTAGAAATAGAGAGAGTAAGATAAAAAAACATGGCTGATCCCTCCGTCATAGGAATCGGTATAACACGAAAGTGAAACGTGTCTTCACAGAAGTAGTGCTTATTGTGTAGTGATATATGAGAGCTTGTACAATGTCTATTCGTGTTTGGCAGCTATAGCACCGTTTGACGTGGATGCACCCATGTTGACAGCATGTCTCTATCGCGAAGACTAACGCCCATGATCATGATTAAACCGTTGAGGTAGCTGACGGTGTGAACAGATATTTGGACACAGCGAATCGTGAATCGCGCGTAAGGATGATATCAACAAGTTCATAATCAACATTGGTACCCAGTATGCACTTCTTCAAAGCGTCGTCAATTAAGGAGAGGAACGGCACGGTGTGCGCTTTCTAGTAAAGGGTAGCCGACGCCTGTGCTCATGCATACATAACACACACTGCACTTCAGCAACGCGGGAGGTAGAGGTTCGTAGCCTGAGCCGCAAACGCGTGCGTCCCGCTGGCCTCTGTCTCGCAGGCGCTGCTCTCGCTCCACCAAGGCACGACATTCGCCCGTCGAAATCGCGTCCTTTCTGCAACGCGTATTGCAGCAGTTTTGTTAGTCGGTGCTCTCGCAATTGAAGCAGTCGGCGGCAGAGAAATCCCGTTCGTGCACGTGGAAGCTGCACTACTCCGATGAGCCGACGCACGCTAACACGAATCCAAAGGCAAAGAACGTAACTGCGTCAAGGGTGCCTCGGCGACGCCAGCGCGGCCAGTCTACCTCTCTGGTATCGAGACGCTTTAACCATGACCTCCGATATCACGTGCAATCTCGGAGTAAGCGCTAGTAAGTGTCGATCGTGAAGCATTACTTCTTTTCACCTCTCACAGACGGCGGCACCGCCCCGCTCCGCCCGCCGCGAAAGAGAAGGTGTGAAAAATATAAGGCGCGTTCGCGCCGTGCCTAGCATCTCCCGAGTTGGCTTAGTCGGTAGAGCGTCGGGCGCTCGCCGTCGCGGCCGCAACGTCGTGGGTTCGATTCCCAGCGGGGTATCTTTTTCTTGGTTTTTTCTTTCTCACCCGTTGGCGTCCATTTTATCAACGTCATATCCGTGACGGATGTACTTGGTGGACCCCGGCATAAAACACTTTCGTGTTAAAAAAGGGAGAGAGGGGAAGGGGCGGGTTGCGCACGAGGAAAATAAAAGGCGATGTGGTCGAGTGATAGCGGTGCAAAAGCGGGCGCGCATTAAGCCGCAAGCGGCCGAGAGGTAACGGCTTCACCGCGAAGTAGGACTGCGCGCAAGCGTGCCGGAGGTAGAGAGGTGTCTGCATTGTTTCTCGCAGATCGAATGAGGAGGAGAAGGAGGGAGAGGGTGAACGAAACGACGATGCGATCGCTATAGGCGAGAGCAGCGAAGCTGTATACAAATAAGAAACGTGTAGGAGAGTAGGCGAGCTGCACGCCAGAGCCTCGTCTACCTTTTCTTATTTACTGGTACGCATTGTTTTCTCTAGCCCTGAGGAAATATAGTGTATCAAGCACTGCGCGCACGAAACGCAACTCGTAAGCACGGCACTAGAACAAGGTGGCGCCATTGTGTAGGAGAAAGAGCGAATATATTATGGCGGATGACAGATGAGCCGGGATTAGGCATAAGGCGGAAAAACAAATTAAAAACCTTTGGACGATTAGCCGAGAAAGTGGCTCATTGTTAATCCACACGCTTGTAATAAAACGATGAATAATCTATGAAGCAGGAATGCTCAGGCGGAAGATCTTCGTGTTAAAACGAGGGGCTGAAATATGCATGGAAAATTAATATAATAAGAAGGTAAATCCACGGATCTTGCGCGCTACATTATGGGTGGGTGGCAGAAGAGATCACGCAGTCGCTCGATGTAATTAAGCGCAGTCGTGGCGGCTCTTATGCAGACGGAATGCACCAGCGAACACACACGAACGGACACACCTTCAACTCGACGCACGCATAAGACGAGTGAAGACTACACAGACACGTAAAATAGAGGCACTATGTGAAACCAGCGCGCAAACACAAGGAAAACCAAAACGGAACACTCGACTAGCTTAACGCGCCCCTACGAGGCATTTAAGCGGACGGATACAGTGCCATTCGCGCATACAAACAACAATACACAGAGACGTACACACGAACAAAAACAAGCGTAATCGAAATGAAGACAGAATCAAGCTTTGCATTGCAAAGTAATCACTCGAAGGCACGAAGGAGGCACGACGTTGCGATAAAGTATAAAGGAATAAGCTAAACGCGTCCAGTCTTAAGGCGAAAGCTAAGTACTTTAGAGGGCGAGAGCGTAACGAGAAAGCAGCTGTACAAAACGAGAGCGTTGTGTGCGAGCCTGAGAGTGTTTAGCGGGGCACCTACGTGATTCGGGCCGGCGACGGCGGCACCGCGACCTCGACGGCTATCTCTATACACCACCTCGCCGAGAGGCCCCCAGAGCCGCGCCCAATACGCCCTGGCTCGACGGCGGCTCGCTTTACTTTCACGGTTGCGAGCGACTTCCGTTTGGCACAGTGGCCCTTTGCTGTTCTATCCTGTCGCCGACATCCGAGAGCTGCGAGAAACCGGCAGTTCAGTAAAAGTGTCTCCAGCATGGTTATCCTGAGAGTGTCTCGTTTCGCGCGGCCCGTATTACGCCTCTGATAACATCGCTCGTCATCGGCAAATTGTGAAGTCCCAGCTCTTCGTGAAATACCACTCTCACACAATCATAGGCGTGCGCAAGCTTCCCATAAGGGGGGAAGGGGGGAGGGTGGCAGGGCAAAGTGTCACCGCTTTCAAAACACAACGTGCTTACACAATGGAATGAAAAAATGTACATGAAGGATGACGCGCATCTCACAGTGGCCTGCCTTTGGTCCGTGGATTTTCGGGAGCAAAAAATGGGAAATGAAGAATTCTTGGAATTCAACATGAGGGACCTCGGCCGCCACTATCCTCAAAAACCTGCGTGCCCTGTTCTTTAAAATATGACGAGACAGGTCCGACTGATTAACGATATGGGGCAGACGTCGCCCCCCCCCCCCTTTTTTTTTGATGATTAGGGGGGGGGGAGGGCTGCCCCCTCGCCCCCCCCCCCCCACTCTCCCCATTCCCCGTGCGCACGCCAATCCCCGCGATACTTTCGAGGGGTGCACGGCAGACGCCGGCGAAAGGTTTCCGAGACACCGTGATCTAGTGACACAATGACACCCCGTCAGCATGCGAGCCTCTTGCATCTTTCCATTGTGACAGCTGCTACTTTCTTACAGGCTACGCGCTATTGTACAGCCTTCTGACATCGATCCTGGGCGTAACGGAACGGGTTGCAACATTTCCTCGCTGGAGTGCAATAAATCAATCGACATGCCATCGCTTTCGCAGTAAGAGAGTATCGACCTCTTCTTGTTGCTTTCGTCACACACGCGCGCAGTCGCTTGCGTGCGAGTCCTTTATACCGCTCTGCAGAACGCCAAGCAACGTCGTGCGTCAGGTTACATCTCAAGTGCTTCGCATCCCATTTGTTCTTGAAGCGAATGGTATCTGACTGTGTTGTTTCTGCAGTATTAGTTTATTTATTCCGTTAGAACACTTTACCGTGCTTCTCTCACTCTATTCATTGTTACTTTCTGTCTCGTATTTGTTTGCCATTGACAGTGAACATAATTGATCACGCTTATTCTGGTTGGGCCGTAGCTCTGGCTACCGGAGAGAGGTATAGATACAAAAAAGAGAGGAAAGCAAACGAAGGACGCGACAGTTAACCAGATGATAGGTTCAGTCGATTACCCTGTATTCAGGGAGCAGGGGAAAGAGACAAGAAGTTTATTGATGCAAAATTAGAGCCTCGTTCCAGGGTCTGGACAATAGAAGAAGCGCTCTGAGTTCCGCTTCGCTGTCAGCAAAGGCATACGTATCTCCGATACGTTTTGCAACATACAGAAAATACACGGGAAATAAACAGAAACTGAAATGAATAGAGACGACGGTAGGGTGTCGAATGTAGAACTAACTCTGGTTCCTCTCTGCGAGGAATCCGCCGTTCTCAGGGTGCCACGGCGCATGCGCGCTTCCCCTGGCGGGAAAGTCGCGAAACGCTTTGGTAGGGTCTCCGCACGCCTTTCGATCTCGGAGGCTTTTGTTCTGGCGGTACCAGTTGTCCCGGATCACCCCGCCAAGCTCCCGCCCCCTTACCAGGGCAGCAGAGGAAAGTGAAAAAGGCGGATTTCAGTCGAGAATACAAAATTACGCGTACGAAACTACATGCTCCGGCCACTACTCTAAGACGCATATCTCCGCCTGCCTCCGCCCTTCCTCATCTTGTCTTGCCAGTGCATTTTGTGTAGATGAAAAAAGAAAAGAAAAAAAGAAAGAAAAAGAAACATTCTCTCAGCCGACTGGCGAGAAGTAACGCTGTAACAGCGGCACAGCCCTCGGGCTAAAAATAAGTGCGCCGGCGGTCGACGCTACAGGAGCGAAGGAACCGCCCGATGATGACTGGTTTTTGTCTCTCGCCTGCTGCAGGCGTCAGCTCTGCATTCTCTTCTAGCAGCTGTCTTGTCTGTCGTCGTCCCACGCGACGCAGCCGCCACGGTGGTCGTCGAACGGAGGTGTGCGCGCCAGGCGCCGTCGTGTGTATAACCACGCCGACGCGTTCGCCCGCGGGCCGAAGGCGCGTGTTATTATTATGCATGGACGGGCGCACGAGAAAGAAAAACCGTCATCTCCAAAAACGGGCAGCCGCAGGTACAGCTGGCAGCCGCTTCTGCAGGCGAGTTTTCGAGACGAGTATTGTTCCCGTATTCCTGTAGCTTGCATGTGAGGCGTATACCATACACTTATACGCACACTGTACAGCTGCAGTCGTCCATATGTAGGTAACTGTAACTGTGCAGCGTGTCTCACCACTCTATACGGCGGTGAGATACGTGGGGTGTCCAGTCTAAGTTTAGCCAAGCGTAAGAAAGAGACAAACAAGAACTTGTACGATCTTTTTCTTTTTATTAGGCGTATACAAGGTTTCGTCGTCTGTCCTCTTTTGCCAACAATACTGCGTTCGTACATCACTGACTTGGCTGATCAGAAGAAAAAAGTAAATAACAAATAAAGCAAGCACTTTAGCGAACGTTAGCCGGCCCAACCTATATGAAGCAACGATGGCACCTGCGGTAGGGGAAATACTGAACCTCTGATACATACATAAAAAGAACTTTATTAAGAGTCCTGAGGGACAAGTTTATAAGATGCCAAGAGACCTCCCCGGTCAAATACATTTCTATCACGCTCCTTCTCTCTCTCTCTCTCTGAATATATTTTGCGACTCTTTATGGAAGCGAAAGAAGGGGAGGGGAAGAGGGAGAGAGTAAAGGAAATGCCAGGAGGTTAACCAGTTAACGTAAAAGACGCATCGGGATTAGTGGCACAGTACAGGCGAGCCCATAAAATGCGCAGCCAGTTTTCTTTCCACTTTGTTCACAGGACACCAACGCACTTCACTGCACCAATAGAAGTCTGTGAGACGAAGCGTGCTCATCAGGAGAAAAGTCCTTTAGGGATCGGTTAAGATTCTTTCACACCTTACCGAGAACGATTTCATTTAAACATATCGCAAATGTACCGCAGCTACTGCGATAGCAGGTTCAGGGACTTCGGACTTACCCTGATCATTTGACTAGCTGCGGAATAGTGCCGCATTACAAAGCAGTTCACCAAAAAAAAAGTCAGTAATATTAAACCATCACAGTGCATAGGCAGCGTTTCTTGCTGCCCTTCAGGAATGCATGCAACCATATTTACGGCAGTGAACACACGACTTTCTCACTAAATAGAAGGACATCACAGCCGCAGAGTCAATAATAGCGGCCGAGTTTCCGCACTTCCTCCTCTAACATTCATCTGTATATAGCGCTGCAGTCAGTGTCGCGGGTAGTTTATGCGTGCTCCTTGATCCGCTTATTATGTTTGCACAGAGACAGCGTACACGGTGCCTCTAGCGCCGCGGACCGAAAAAAAAAAAAAGAAAAAAGATCGTCCGCCAGGTACAGAAGTCGCCACCAACGCACGCACGCACGCACGATCTCGGGCTCGGCAGCTGCGCCGAGCGTAAGTCCCCGCAAATAGATGCGACTCACGGCGTGGCGACTCTGCCAACCGAAGAACATTAAGTGCGCCGAGCCAACTCCTAACGAGCTCGCAGAAACGAAGAGAAAGCAAAGCGACGTCCAGTAGTGCGAGGCAACAGCGGCAGAGGAGGGGAGGGAAGGGTTACGGGACATCGAGATAGCGGGCGTCCGTTCAGCAAAACCGTGACTGGACACGTCCCAAGATCCATTTCCCCTGTGACGCCGTAGGCGCTCGCCGGTTCTCATTCTTCCGTGCTGTATATATATATATATACATACATATCTCCCTTTCATCTTTTATTCGCCGGTAGTTCTCCTCTCGGGGAAAAGAAATGTTACAACTGTGACGAGTTTCACTGCCGTTGCGGAAACGCGTGTAGTACATTTTGTGGCCTCTGAGCGTCGGCGTCGTTTCTATTTCTTCGTGGCGAGAAGTTGCGTGACTGCATCGACCGACGCTGCAACGGCGATGGCAACGGCACAACCGCTACAGACCGCCATTGTCCGAAATAGTCTACCGCTGGGTGCTACTTTAGACCAGTATATGACGATTCCTTTCGCGTGATTCGATTCCTTTCTTATCGTCCACAGTTCACGGTAGGTAACAACGTGGCGAAAGCGCCACTCGGTACATGGAACAACCGGAAATCCGCTGTCCCAGCTTAGCGGCTGAGGTCCTGCATTGCTGATTCATCCCGAGTACGCCGCTTCGGCGTGCCTCATAATCAGGCCGTGGTGTTGTCTCGCAAAACCCCAGAATTTAATTTTTAACGAAGACGAAGAAGGAATAGCAATTGGAACAGAATATTTAGCAGTAGATCACCCTCGTTCGCATGCTGACAATTTTACCGGGAGCGATAAAGTGTCTTTGGATTCTATGTATTTTAGATTAGCCTTGCATCGCTTCACTGTACCGCCAGCGCAATCTGCACTGAGTCTGCAGACAGTGAAATAACGGTGTAGACACATCCGTACAATGGCTGAACGGGCAAACATCCGAGCGCGGTCCTGCCATCGTTCCCGAGATTGAAGAACCGAACGGTAACTGAAATAGAAGTGGTCTCGATGTACTCTCGACCAAAACGGCTATACACTGCAGCGGACCTTTGCGTAATCATGAATCCACCACCGCCTTTGAGAGGACTCGGAGCAGCCTTCTGGAAAAACGAGGAACTGCACTGCTCACGCCGGACTGCTCTGCGCGGCCACGTCTTATTCTTTTTTTTTTTATATCATTCGTGTCTGTGTAGCGCAGAACTGCTTTCCTCGTCGTCTCGGCCGAGTGTGTCCTTGCACGGGCGAGGAGGAAGAACTCGACACCGTTATGTGGTCAACCTTGAAGGCGCCTGCATTCCGCCAATGGCCCGCAGCGGCAGCTGCGCTGCGCCCTCTGCTGCCAGGGAGGGCACCGAAGAAAGACAAGTGACGGTCAGGTCCGCCACAACGGCTTCGCGGCGATTCATCAACCGCTTTTTTGTCCAACAAGGCCCGGATGTCGTCCTCATGCTCGGACCGCCGCGATCTTCGGCACGTACTATAAGGTCCCGTTATAGCTTGTCCTTCGACTCTCGAAAGCGGGGAAGGCAGGTCACGTGGCCATCGCGGATGCAGCGTCAGCATTGACTCTCAGGTCCAGCCGCGTACCCCTGGAGGCGCGAAGACTGTCTCGAAGCCCGCGAGTCCGTTTTCGTGTTTTTCTATTCACCTCTTTCATTCTTTCTCTCCGCTAAGGGCAAGGCAGCCCAACCCACGCGTGCGTCCAAAATTGAAAGTAGACGTCATCGCTTCGCATTGTCTGTCCCTCACGGCCAATCTTCTTAGACATACACACACACACGCATAAGCAAGCATTGACTGCGCGCGATTCTGTATGCATGCTTGAATTTTCGCCGTCTTCCTGTATGATATTTCCGGGCTGCTGCTGCCCCGCGGTGTTTGTGTTTGATTTCGAAACGTGTTATGAACGAGCGAGGAACGTATGTGCTACCGAGATGGAAGGCCGCATATTGCGTGCGGCGAGGCGTTGGTTGCCAGACGGCCGGTCTGTGTCAGCCACACGCTGTTCTTGGTCGAGCGAAAAACCTTGAACGAGAGAGGTGTTAGTGTGTGTGTGTGGGGGTGGGGGGGGAGGTTGATCGAAAGGGGAGTCGCCGCGTTCTTTTTTTGTAACAAAGGCGAAGGCGGTCATTTGGTCGAGGATATGACTCCAGCTGTGCGCCAGCCTTGCGTCGCCGCGCGCCGGGCACGTCCGCGTTTTTTTTTTTTTTTTTTTTAAAGAGACGTAGCGGCGGTACACGCAGCGAAGTCATCGTCTATATAGCGTAGCGGTCGCCGTCGAGGCTACAGTTCGATCCTTGGGCGTTTTCACGTTTGCTGCAATGGACTTTCCCCCTTTTTCGCGCGCCGTCCTTTGGCGTCTTTTCTTAGCACGAGGCGGCCTTATTATTGTCTTGTACACCGTCCTGCTTCTATAGATTTCTTTTCTTGTTGACTCTGTATTCCATCTTACAACGAATTCATCGTAAGCGGTTCTCAATCTCTTCTGAGACGCGTTCTTGTGATATCGCGCCACGGTGCATGCATTTCGATTTGTGCCTTGAAAATGTGTCGATTGTGTAGCTATGGGACGCATTTTATGTTGAAATCCGAGTGAGGAAGCCTACGGTAAAGTGAGCAAGCCCAAACTTATAGTGAGCGCCGAGGCTATACTAAGTGAGGCAGCGAACAGAACGACCTGTTTTTAGTGTGCTTTTTTTTTAATATCTTGATTTCTTTCTGGAGGTGGAAGTAGGGTGGTTGGGCTGTAGTGATGAGAGTGAAGGTTTATTTTCTGAAAAAAAAAAAAAGAACTGGTAACGGTGCGCCAACGCTACTTTATCACGGCCAGTTATACGCGTCCATAAAGTGAATATTTTCGTCCATAGAGAAAGATAAGGTAGCAGCTTGTATTCTACAGTATATGGAGACGTGCCGGACGAGACCGTAAGACACGTGACGTCGAGCGTCATAATTTACTAAAATCTGACTTGACAATATATGGTGACGTCGTCAGAGCAAACAGA
The DNA here is from genome assembly GCF_013339695.2 of Rhipicephalus sanguineus. NCBI lineage: Eukaryota > Metazoa > Arthropoda > Arachnida > Ixodida > Ixodidae > Rhipicephalus > Rhipicephalus sanguineus. Next base: position 147,599,481 of record NC_051177.1, on the reverse strand, counting down.
GCCTTACGGTGCGGTACATACCAATAGACATCCTACCGACTAAGTAGTAGATACACTGATACAAACTGTTTTTTATTTAATATATCATTTCGTAAGTGTTTAAGGAAAAAGTGGAGAAGAATTGAGCCCTAGACATGGGCCGAAGCTTTTGCCTCAAGGACGCCTCAGCCCGGAGATTAATGTCCCCAATTTGATCTCAAGAAATGAGGAAAATAAATGAGAAGAGGATTTCGCTTCGCGCTCGTACGAGTGTGAAATCTACAGCTGCGTGCCAACTCCGCGACGTCCTTTCTCGCGAAGGTGTTCGGCATATATCTGCGATGCCAACACGTAATCTCGCGCGTGCGCACGTCTTCCTCTTCACACACGCGCTCACCCTGTCTCAGCAGCTTGTCCTATCGCTTCTTTAATCAACCGAAACAACGACACGAGTAGAGACCGTGTTCAACGAGGAAGTTTTGAAAGTAATTATGATTTATCGCCGAGGAAGCGAAATCGCGCCCTCGAGATCGCCTATAAGTTGCTTATAATCATAATTCATAACTGTATACAGAACGCGTATACGGCTTGCTACACGCTTATAAGAAACAGAAAGTGAAACACCAGAAGAAAAAAATAAGTCAAAGCGCTATGTGCATTTCAGAGTTGCCTAGTAATTGGTAGTAATGGGCATTCCTAACGCAAATGTTCTGTGACAAGTAATGCGATTCGAAATGTTGCGGAACCGCGGCTAAATAAGCGCCGAGATCTGTTTATGAAGTTCATCAAAGAAGGACAAGACCGCAAAGCGCATAGGCCTCGCGCATAATATACGGTAACATAGTTTACAATGTGTGCTTCAAAATGTTTGGACTGTAACACATTGGTCTAAGCTGAAACACCAGTGTTCGATGGGGAGTTTTATTTTGTACACACTATGGAAAGAAGAGCCGCTCACTCAGTGGGGACAATGGAACTTGAAGCATCAAGCCGGGAAATTTAACGGACTGTACGTGTAAAATAAGACAGGCCTCTCTGCAGTAGTGGGAAAGGTAAATACATTTTATATTGTTTTACCATGCTACTTCAACTTGCGGTTATAGTTACAGCGCAAACACACAAGACGCCCCACGAAGAAAAAATACAACACACACACAATCGCTTCGTGGGGCGTCTTGTGTCTTTGTGGTGTGACTTTAGCCTCAGTAATATGTACCCAACTAGGACGAGATCAAGTTTTATTGTATCTCAACTTGAGCCGGATAGCCTAGAGTTGCTGTGTATGCTACCTTTGGAAGCATATACAGTAACTCTAGGATAGCCTATGCAGTTAAAATAGCCATGGCTCGCTGCCGCCGCCCGAGCACTTTTCCTTAATGGTTGATGAAGAGAGTAAAACTTCTAGCGGGGCATTCGTTTCACAGAGGATTGTGCTGGCCTGAGCTCGTTGGTAACACATAGCGAGGAGGGTTCCAGCCAACTAATTGAGACGAAGACAGAAAGACAGACGACAAACCGCTGGACTAGCGACTGAGCATTCGTTCAAAGTGTTTCTTTTCTTTTCATATTTATATCAGTTAGCGAATGCACTGCTCACTGATTACCAGATTTTTTATTTCTTTGTATGAATCTTTTTTTCTTTTTCTGTTAGTAGTATCGATGGTGCCCTGTCTTTCTGTCCTCGTCCAAGTACTTGGCTGGAACCCTGCTCGATACGTTTCCTAGAGTTGAACGGTGGGCACGGCAGAAAAATTCGCAAAGAAAGGTTCGTTCATCTTGGAGCCTGCACCGGAAAGCAATCCCACCGCCCCCTTCGTAAACATGCACGTACATACATCAAAGAATGCACACACAGAGCGGATTCGTTCTCTTGTCTAACGATTTCATTCGGAAACAAATCGATTAACTCTAGCCAGTTGACCGGGCTCCCGGACGGACGAAAGCATTTATCACGAGCAGAAACAATTAAAAGGCCGCCCTGACAAACGACCGCCGGATTCTCCCAACATGCCAAATCTATTACTCGGCAATTAGACATCGACCTGTATAAACGGCGCGCTCGCTCCATCTCGTGTGCATGGGACATGGAGAAACCCTCGCTGATACGCTCAGTAACAGCCGTGTTCCCTCGACCTTCGTCCCCACCACTTTCTCAATAAGAAAAACGAGCTCACATCCTAGCGGTCCCCTTGGAAGCTCATTTCAGTTCGCTTTCACTTATCGCGCGCCTGAGCAAGCCCAGTGGAGGAAAGAGAGAGAGAAAGAGGGGTGGGGAGGGTACACGAAAGTAAGGCCACCGCTGGCAGTCGGCATTTCGTGCGGCTCGCAAATTACTCCGCACTCCTCCCACCGCGGCGAAAAGTAGGCCATGGAGCGGCACTGCCCCTCAAGGAGCATTGCATACGGATATACCCTGCGACGCATGCATCGTCGTACACACGGCGTTGCCTTGTCGAGCACGCCTCTGCCGAGCACTGTATACTCACTCGTGTTCGTTTCCGTTGTTGCTCTGCTTGTTTGCTTTCAATAGCCGCATATTAGGCGTAATCTCTCCCCCGCCCCTCACCTCCCGCTTCCCGCAACATCTCTCGCATCCTGATGCGGGCGTAATTGAAAATCGGTGGGCGCTGCGTGTAGGTATATAGGTTCACTCGCATGAATTCACTGCACCCCACTGGCCGCGATATGGGATTCATATCGTGGCTGACGGCAGTGTTTTTCCTCTTCACCTTGTCCTTTACGTCCACTGTAGCACAGTTCTCACAGTCCGAAGTTGCTCGCGCACACCGACGCACAAGTCACAACATGTACTATATGTGGCATATATGGCCTGTATGTGATGTGTGCACGCTAGCCACGAATAAGTCGCCTGTCTATCAGAACTGTTTTGCTACTATTAAAATACCATAATAACTGTACGCTTACTGCAGATAAAACTAGTGTACTAGCTTTATATATATAGTGAAAACAAAATCACGTAGGAAAAAATCGTTCTGTAAAGGACTGACGTTTCGGCCGTGGGACCGGCCTTCGTCGGAATATATATATATATATATATATATATATATATATATATATATATATATATATATATATATATATATAAAGGAAAGAAGATGATTCTTAAGGGCTCGTTTTCTTTGTTAGACACAATATTAATGAGAACTAACAGACAATAACGCCAAGGAAAGTATAGGGGGTGTTATGTGTAGTATTTAGAATGTAAATGTGAAGAAAGTAAAGTGGACGAAAAGATAACTTGCCGCCGGCAGGGACCGAACCTGCGACCTTCGAATAACGCGTCCGATGCTCTACCACTGAGCTACGGCGGCGGTCATCCTCCCGTCCACTTTATGGGGTATATATGTGCATTTAAACCTTGGAGTGTTAGTCAACGCCAATCGCAGCCATGGCGGCGAGTGTGGAACACTCTTTTTCTGCCTTTCTGGCGTCACGTAGCACGTGATCTTTTTTACGAGCTGGCAGCTGACCAATAATCCCTCGCATACTACCTGAAGGCATCAAGTCTGCCAGAACGAGACCCTTGCTATGAATGAAGGAAAGAAGATGATTCTTAAGGGCTCGTTTTCTTTGTTAGACACAATATTAATGAGAACTAACAGACAATAACGCCAAGGAAAGTATATATATATATATATATATATATATATATATATATATATATATATATATATATATATATATATATATATATATATATTTTGCGCAGCACGTGTTCTTCGCTTGGATGTTGGATGGGCTTGTCAATTATTCACCGTGATACCGATACAGTAGTAGGTAATTATGATGTCAATCTCAATTTTTTTTTCCGTACCGACCTCTAAAACCGCCAGACTACAGCGACAAGCGCTTTCGTGTGCATATATAGTGTGAGAGGAGACTGCGCGCCTATATACAGCGACTTCAAGCCTCAATTAATCTATTTGTTCATGAGTCGAATAATCCTAACAACAAGGGCAAGATCAACTCTTCTTTTGTGAAGAAGCCGGCGGTCGGGTTCTCGGGTAGCAGTTTCCCTCTTACACGCGCTTGGCTAAACACGCAGTTCATTCGACGAACGGCGGCTTACGGCTGCTTATGAGAGCCTCGCGTACTCTAACTCAACTTGCATTGTTTGCCGGCGTCTTAAGTACGCTAAGCCTGGTTAATCGAGTGTCTTCTGTAGTCAGCGCGGAATGCTCTCAATAACCGTGACTGATTTGGTCAGTGTTTAGTCTTATTACACACATTGCCGCGACGAATTCGCATTCGATCGCTTCTCACGCACCCTGTAGAACCAGCATGTCTGGTCAATTTCGCGAGCGAGCGCTTCCACGCGATGACCAATCGCATCTGCAATGTGGGCCACGGCAAACTGTCGCCTTGGTTTACTCTCGCGCTAACCTAAGATATAAGAAGGAGCGAGGAGAAGGTCAGTGAGGGGCGTGAGGATGCAGCCGGAACGAGCGCGAACCGGCTGGCATATATGTATAGGCAGTGGTTTCGCCGGATATACATAAACGAGCCGCTCGCACCCTGTGCTGATCATAGAGACTATCTTCTTTACTCGTTCGGTTGTTGATTCATCCGGTCGGCGTCATCCTGCGTGCGGCCCAATCGACCGACGCGACGGCAGTGATCGCCATTTGGCCCAACGCGATCGTGCGTTCGTCTCGTCTTTTCGGTGCTCGCGGTTTGTCCTCGCAAAAAGACGATCGAGTGGGCCGGAGGATGGTCCAGGCGGAAGGATCCTTGGCCCCAATGCTGTCTGGGCGCAAACAACAACCGCTCTCGCTTCTCGACGACCGACTCTGCATGCTCATCGGCAAAAAAAAAGGGGGGGGGGGGGTGAGCGCGCTCGTATGTATACCGGACGGGGCAGCTAGCGTCATCTCGGCGGGCCAAGTCTCGATTCCGAACCGGACGGTATACGCTCGTTCGAAACGTACACACGACGCCGTCAGCGACGCTGCTGGCCCGCACGCCGCCGTCGTGACCTCGACGACCTTTGAGGGGGCGTCCTTGATCACTTGCTCCCGTCCGGTGCCAGTGGGCAAGCCGCGAAGGAGGCCTTGCGGTGAGCGGCGCGCGCGTGCGTTTGTTTCGCTGCGGGACGCCGCGCGGTGGGTGCACGCGCTCGTCCTCCCCTCGGCCGGACACACTCGATAAACACGCGCGCATTGGGCACACAGTGTTTTTGCTGAGAAGTAAATGCGCTGATACGTCTCACTTGACCTGGAACGAGAGGTGCCCTCTCCGTCTCTTCCTCGTCAGTCATGTCACACGCTGGGGACTATTCCACGACGCGCTACTTAGTTCGGCGTGTTCCTTGAAACAGCTTTTCTCGAACGGACACGCGCGTTCTTCCTCCTCTTCCTCTTGATGCTGTTGCCGGAGGAACCTCCAGTTTTTCGTGTGACGAAGAAAGGAGGACACGCCGTTACTCCTTCGTGCGAGCGGTTGAAATTGGCGCCCAACGTGGGATGACGTACGTAAACGGCGGCGTGCTTGATAAGAGTGCTCGCTTCGTGGTCGCGTGAAGTGGAACGAGACGGCATTAAGAGGGGGCAGCGATCAGTATAATGATTCCACAACAAAAAAAAAACAAATAAAGGAACATCCCTCCCTCAATCTTTACGGGTTGAAGGCCGCGCTGTTCCGCAACACTCGAAGACCTTGCGGAGAAGCGTGGTCATCGGGAGAGCCGAAACTCGAAATTCTGTAGCGACTGTGAAGACCTCGATTGTACGGCAGTTTACGGTTATAAGCAAGCAGCGAGGTGGCCATTCCCGGACGACTTTATTTTTCAATGTGTAAAAAATCTAGAGCTACTTCTCGTGTAAAAAAAAAAACGTAAGACCAGTTGGGCCGATTCTGGAGATGTTGCAATTCTGAACTGACAGGGAGATGGCAACAGAGGTGCCGCAGAAGATTTAATTTACGGACAATGCTTACCACAAGCGGTAACTCTATCATACAGTTGGTACAAAAACAAGGTAGGGCAGCACAGTTGCCACAGCTAACTATACCATGTGGATGGAGCACATCTTAGTAACTGGCGTTGTCCTATAACTGGCGTTGCTTTTCCCACTGCTTTTCTTATACAACTGCTCTTTGATTACCGTGTGGTAAGCAGTGAATTAATGAGGCCGAGTTCGTTGGCAGTGGCTCGCGAGGAAAACTGAATTAAAAAAAAAAAACGAAGATTCAAGGCCCTTCCACTAATGCGAAGATGAAAGTCAGCAAAGCCAACGGCTGCGGCTTCACGTCGTTTTCGGGAGCATTCGCGCTTCTGTGCGCGTTGGCGCTTCTGTGCGCGTTGGCGCTCCTTCAATTCTCGCTATTCTTCCTCCGAGCGAACGACGCGCGTCCGTCTCACAGCGAGTCCAAAGCGCAACCGCTTATAACAGCTCTAGCGAGGTCTCTACGTCGCGAGACGAAGGGGCACATGGATTGGTGGTAAGTGCCGCCGCCGAGTATCGCGACACTTGTGAAAGAGGCGTGGGCGGTGGCGAGGGAGCGCCGAAAATTGTAGTTCTACGCGTCGTTTTGTCCGCGGGTGCGATCCGCCAGAACCCAGCTACATACGGCTTCGCTGTTAAAGAACGAGCTTCACTCATGGACACAGCCGAACATACAGTGATTTCTCGATTCTGAGCATCTTTCCTTCTCGTCCGACAGAGTGCCGTAAGAAGCGAGGAAGGAGTGTCCACTTCTCGACACCACGCGTGAATAGCGATCGCCATCGCCCGCGCTTGTTTCACTTAAAACTGGGACGGCGCATCTTGACGTGCGATGCACCGGGAGAAAAAAAATAGTGGGGACGAGTGCACCCCTTTTCTCGTCCGACGCCGTCGTCGCCACGTATCCTCACAACCGCGTGCCACTCCCCTCGGCATGTCCGTGGCGGAAGAAATCACTTTCTCCCGGGTGGGTGGCAGGCATATCATCTATCTCTTGCCAGGGTGATCTACGCGCCTCCAAACGGTGGGTGGCGACGTTCCATGGGAAACTGGGGCCCACCAGCAGCAAAAGCCGCCCAAGAAGCGCGCGCGCACGCTGAGCTTACACAACCGCCGCGTTGCATTGTGACGGCCTGGACCTCATCCTTGGCTCTTCTCTTACGTTGCATGGCCGTGTTCGCGGCGCCTCGCCTCCCGTTGTCCTCAGGCCCGTCTCACCTCGTCTTGTTGACTTCGCGCTTCCTATCGTCTCCCAATCTCCTCGCCTCGGCCGTCACTGGCACATTTGCTTTTCCTCGGCCGCTTTGTTAATGCTTCGACCCTCGACGCGTCTCCTTCAAACACTTGGCGCCTCGCTCTTTTTTGTTCTCTCGGCGTTTCATCGCAACGCTGGCGTTCCTATCGTATACGCTAGGGCTTTCGTTGTACCTTTATCTCTATCTCTTTCTCTTTACATTTTGCTTCCTTGCCGCGAAACGCGTTTTTTTTTTCCTCACCTCGTGATCCAACCGCCACGATGGGGGTGAAAGAAAGGGGCCGACCGAGTGCGGTTCCTACGAGCGGGCGGCGCGTAATGGAAGAACATTTCTTTATTTGTTTCTGCTTGTTTGTTTTTTTTCCTCTCACATAGGGGCGACAGGACGTATACCGCTGAGGACGAGCTCTCGCGATGTACGCGCCGTCAAAGAGTTCGCCTCACTCGCACCGCATTCAACGCGGCTTTGCGGGGAGGATATCTACAGAGCCTGCAGGGACTGCTCGTCGAGGGCGTGGCTCACGCGGCCGTCACTCAAACGTTGCCCTGAGGATGCGGCTATACGCGATTGGTTTGTTCGCGATTTATGTAGTACAGGTATCGATGGTTAGCAGCTGCGAAGCGGACGGAGGTCGTGCTGCCTCGCTGTGTCAGGAAAGCGAAAGCGTTTTATAGAGAATTATATAGAGAATTTTATAGAGAACGAAGTTGGCGCGGCCTTAGACGTAGTAGAAGTTGCCGCGCTTTGGTGGCAGCCAGAGGGCCGGACCGGACCTTACCAAGAGTGAGCTCTTTCGTGAGAACTCGTGCCGGCTTCACTGGGGCATGAGACCAACGTGGGTATAATTGCTAGGACGCCACAAGGGAATTTTTTCAAGCGTTCCAGTCCACAATCTATCACAAAAATAAGGACCCGGCCTGTTCATAAATAACTCTTTACCTAGAATTGCTCCGTAAGAGAATATTCCGCTCTATCCTGGCAATGGACATGTTATCAACGAAGCTACCTGCAAATGGGAGACCGCGCTTACGAAAGAAAAGCTTTAGGAATTTCGCCTTCTGAGTTATCAAGGGTGTAGTAAGGCGAACAACGACTGTAGTATGGACGCTGACATCACAAGCTTAGCCCGCAAGCAGCGAGATGACCGCTACAGTGAAGAAACGCGGTGCCTCGGTGCCAGCAGCAAACACAATATATGTATACATGTCAGCATAGTATACATGTCAGCAGGCATATCGTGTAGCTTTTGTTGAGGTGATGATGATGATGATAATGTCCTTATTTATTTATTTATTTATTTATTTATTTATTTATTTATTTATTTATTTATTTATTTATTTATTTATTTATTTATTTATTTATTTTTCACATATTCGACCAACCTTTGACAGAATTCATACAGGCGAAATAAAAAGGTGGTAGACGTTCTGGGGAGGCTCCAATGAGCTGCTGTGTATGGTCGGCGGTTAGGTCATCGCTGAATTGGCACGACCCCGGCCCGGCCAGCGGGACTGCCCGTCGTCCGCTGCGATGGGAAATACGCGGGCGTGGCATCGTCCGTCGCGAGTCATCTCGAGGGATAAGCGAAAGTGACTTTTGAAAAGGTCATTACGCGGAGAGACCCGCGGTCTGACTAACGCGTCGGCCCCAAATCTTCCGCCGCCAGGCGTGGTCCATACGTAAGCTGCAGATGTCGGTGCCCGCGGAGGACATAGCGAACGCTGTCAAGTCTCAGCGTCAGAAGCGCTAACGCGTCATCCGAGGTGAAGTGCATGGGAACTGGTCCGAGGTGAAGGCGTTCGTGGTCCAAGTTTTTTCGACGTGCGCCTCACGAGGGCGTTCGTCGTTGAGTGTACGTCATCGCCCGCGAGATATTCACGCGACCTCCGAGTGTGACCTCAGGACGTGATTGACCGCAACGCGGTGGTTGCACGTGCGGAAATCGACTTTTCTTTGTGGTTGTAGGGGCACAAGAATCCACCGGATGTGTGAACATAGCGGTGCCTGCTTTATGCATCAAGAAATAGAGAGATGGGTATATGGTTGTTTAGTGAATACTGGAGAACGTTTTCTTGAGCACACCTCGCATGGTTCTCCAGATGAATACAGGGCTACAGAGATGCACCACAAATACTCCTATCTTATCTCACCACTATTCTTTTGTTTCCTTACTCCTTTGCAGCTCCTCTATTTGGAGCGCAGTTCCAATAACCACCCCCCACGATACACCGCAACATTCAACAAATATCTCAAGACCAATGTTTCGAAGGAAGTTTAAGTGTGCCGTCCTTGTGTGCGATGCGCGAGTGTGCTCTATATAGGCCATGGGCCAAAAGATGACTATACTCAGTTAAGACATTTAGGAATTTCTTTAGGTCGCAGGTCGGAAGCTCAGCTCCAGGTGAGCCATGTCGTCCCATGCGTTGCACGCAGCGCGTAGTGGCGTCCCCATCCGCTTCATTTTAAACGGTTCTTAAACTCGAAGTGCTTAAATAATGCTTGCGACGTTTATCAGAACTCTGTCTATAGGTTTGCCCGATCTCACCTTCATGTACTGAGGCCACACGTGCGTCACAGATAGCCTAAACGCGACTTCTTTCCCGTTTTTACTCGGCCACTTGGCCTCTGGTCTCGACACCTCTCCTTGATACCCGAGTCGCCAACGTGTCGCCGTCCTCGTCGCGGCGTCGAAAGGATTTACGACGTACGTACAGGATCTCAGGGCCACTGCTTCTCTTCCCGTGTTAAACGTATGACAGCCGCTTGGCCTGCAGCTAGCCCTCAAGACTGCGCTTGGCAAGTCCATAGCGCGCGCGTGCGACCTTGCCAAAAAAAGAAAAAAATGTGTGGGGCATCTATATTCGACAAACATCCGTTTAATGACGCTCTCAGTGTACTGCGCGATAACGCAGTCCTCGTGAGAGCGCTCGAACGGAAGCACCCGAGTAGGTAGTAACAAAATAACATATAAATATCGCCGAGGTAAGGTGACCACGCACCGAGCCAGCAGGACTCGCTCGAAGCTATTTCTCGCTCATCACTGTCGTGATCCATGAACTGGCTACTGCAGCGTGTTTCTTTCCAACGCTCGTTAAGTCGCATCTGCCGATCACATTCCTCGAGGATACTTGCCTTGGCTGCAGCGCAAGGTGACCGGCGCATCGGGGTTATAGATGTCCTGCCGCGTAGCTAGACTGACCTTTCTGTTTGTATAATGAACTGGTGAGCGCTCTTTTATCGATCCATCAGCGATCAATATGGACGTTTTGGGCTTTCGAAAGTACGCTCAGTATTTCTTCTTCTCTATTTCTCCCTTTTTTTTTTCGTAACACATTCCTTGGACACCGTGAAGGTTGTTTTCGGACTCACACTTTTTCTTGTTTTTGCTGCTCGATTACATCGTTAAAAGCCGTCCCTGGCTGCCCCTCTCGCACTTTTTTCGAACTCCTGAAAAGTGTCTATCTTGAGGGGACCTTGTTTTCTGACTATTTCTTAATCACATATATATATATATATATATATATATATATATATATATATATATATATATATAGCCGCGTCGCGCAGTACCAGTTTTAGTGTATATAAATAAACGCCGTAAAAATCCCGTTGACCATGAAGCTGACGCGATCATCCCGAGTCGCATTTGTCATCTCGGGTGTATGGTAGCTGGCAAAGCTTGTAAGTTATCCTGAACACGTTCGTTTACTCATGGCAGCATCCGGCTAGTTGTCGTTCCCCTCAGAGGTGCACGTGCCAGTTCTTCGCACACTGTGCTGAAGTCGCGACAGAGTTTGAAAAGAGCCACTCGATATGTTAACTGCTGAAATGCGCTGTTGGAGCCAAATGGCCGCAATGCAAAGCACTCTTGCCCGAGCGCTCGACGAGAATACAGAAGAAAGATGGAACACATGTCCCGAATGTGGGAACGAGACTCTTCTGCTTGAAACCTGTCCAGGCGTTTCACAACACGAGGGCAGACTGTGTCGGTCTGGAGGCGGGCGAACTTGACCGTCGCGTTTCGCAGAGTCCTAATTGATGCCCGGGTGGAGTCACCCTTCTCGGTTCCTCAACCGTGCAGGGCGACCAGAGAGAAAACAAGACGGACGTTGCCGCCGCCGCCGCTAGCTGACACGGATTCGCCGGGCAGCAGGTCGCGCCGTCCAGCGCGTGATAGACTATACCTGTAGCGTCGCACGCGGAAAGAACCAACAATAACAACAGCAACGACTCGAGAAGCCCACTCCAGACCGTGCCTGCCTGCCTGCCACATTGGCCATTGTTTCGCGAGAACCTCCATCATCTCACGTCGGCTCCGCGCGCCAACTGGCAAGAGCGTCGCCTTTCCTTCTAAGCGGCGATAGCAGCGCCGAAGTCTACGAGGCGGCGCCGGCAACGACGGTCGGCTTCGGCCGAGGCTGGCCAGCCTTGCATATGACAAGTCTTCTTCGGGCACAGACAGACACGCAGGCACAGAGGCGCGCGATGCGGCGCCCTGAGCTTCCCCATCGCGTGGCCAATCTTAACACTACCGTTCTTCACGCTATTCTCTATAGTTTCCGCGCAAGACACCTCTCTCGAGAGGCCTCCCCGAAGGTTGTATACGCTACATACCCCACGTCAACACCGGCGCGCTGTTCGTTCAGGGCTGAGAACGCGAGGAAAACTCGACTCATTCAAAAGTTTGGTTGAACATTGCCTCCTACATACATTCTTTCATTTGGCATCGTCTTCTGTGCTCAGAATTGGTGCTCACTGTCTCCGACGCCCTCCAGATGCTACATACAAATAATCACGCATAAAGGGACGCTATAGCCCCATCATCCTTGTATCCCTTTCTTTTTTTCCTTTTGTCGTTCAGCTTTTCTCTCAGTTTTAGTCAGGAACTGTCCATTTCTATCTCGCTTTCTCCCGACCTTCCTGAGCCATTCGCTTTTTCTCAAGCGTCGCTTTTTTTCTACAATCTCTCTACGCGCGTGCAGTGGGGGCCTCAATTATCTCTTATATGGCTACGCTTCAAATTTCTGCCAGTGAAGGATCGCATGTCATCCTTTTTCGGGAGAGATCAAAGATACAGTCACCACCGTCGAACAAACAAAGACACGGGGAACACAAAAAATGCAAACGGGACGTCCGAATCCACTTCGCTATTCGAAAGAAGAAGAAGACCTTGAAACCAGTCTCTCGAAGCACTCCGAGACGCCTCGCCTCTCCTGTTCCCGAGTCAAGAGATGTTGCCGGCGGTCCTGTGTCGGCGAAGTCGGGTGTCGAAAACGAAAGTAAACGGCGACGACCCGGCGGGGAGATTGGTGGAGACACGCGAGGGGGAGAGTGGGCGCGTTGGACAGGGAGAAAAAAAACGAGTGGCGGTATTTTTGGTTGTGGGACCACGCTCGAATTTATATACGGACGACTCGCTGCGTTCAAGCGAAAGTGATGGAGAGGAGTACACGAGACGCGCACTGGTTGCACCGGCGCGGCTGCTCACCCCTGGCGGAGCTAGAAGACCGGATGACCCAAATTCGGCGGCGTCGCCAGCCATTCCGGAGGGGCAGTGATCTTTCGGTTTCGCTCGCGCCTCGAAAGATAGACGACGCCGCGGTGCAGTGGATGGCTGCGTGTTGCTAGTCCTTCTCATCCGATTGGGTCGCAATCTGGAAAATATAAGTTATGCGAACGAGGGGCTTGATATGAGGTAACAACCGAGGAATTGGACACATAAGATAGAAGAGGAGGAGGAGGGAAAAGGAGGAATGGCACGGAGGTCAACCAGACGCACTCCGGGTCAAAGGAGCCGGGGAAAGCGTATTGAAAATTGACTGCCTCTGTTATAGTGAAAGTTGTAGCGAATTGAGACGATGGTTAAAATTTTCTGTAAAAGTCCATGCTCTAAATAAAAAAAATTCAATAAAAGTTGCTGGAGAGACAACCTTACTACCCCGTTGAGGGTCGAACCCATGGCACTCTAGTACCGTATGACCGCTGATCCTGTATATACGGGAACTTGTTTACACTTGTGTACGTTGTGCCGGCGTTTATATTTGAACAACATTCTACAATAGGTCTTTTTTCTCCTCCATCATGCATTATCCGCGGAGCAGCATGCTGACTATTCACTCAGTCTTTCTTTTTTTTTTTTTTCAATCAAGATATTTCTCTCTCTCTCTCATCCGTGAGTGAAGAAAAGGCACATGTGATATTAATAGATTGCACTTTAGCTTCCGTGGCCATGACGATGCCTCGAGGTACAGCCTCTTCAGTGGAATGCATGCTAGCGTTGATAATCGGCAATGTCCAGTACAAAGATCAACAATTCTTGCGCCACCACAGTGGGAAAAAATTGTTCTTGTCAGCAACTTCGTCGGCCACTGCGCTCTCGCTTCTGCACACACCCCGACGCGTCCATCGCCTACGTATACGATTCTGTAATTTCGCGGTCTCCAGGGCAGGACGGATATATTCCTTCTTCGGGCTGCCAACAAAAAACACGCTGTATGGGCCAATTAATCAACCGAACGCACGCGGGATGTTTGTTTCGAAACCGCGCCGTTGCACGCAAGGGCCACGCGTCGTGTCGCTCCCCACTATAGTCATGCCTTCTGTCCCGCTGCCTCTGCTGTTGGTACAAGAGCGTGGACAGTTGAAGAGAGGGATGAGGAGGCGGGCATTTCACGACTCGCTCTGCGCTCCTCCAGCCTTGGCATCACCGCGAAGCGCGCGCTCGTTCATTCCTCACTATGGCGCTTGTGCCGCAGCCGCGCCGCCAAGCGATATTCCCCTTAGCTCGTAGAGTCGTGTAGCTAGCTATACGGCTGTGTAATACACGCCCCGTTGTAAATACGGAGGAGGCTTCTGTGGCAGCAGGCCGCGCATGTGCACATATATGCTACGCATACAGGACGCAACCACGGCCTATCCCGACATGTTCCCAGGGTCGAGACGGCGTTTTTTCGAAAGAAGAGGGGCCCTCTCGGACACCTGTCAGCTCTCGCGAAAGACTCATTTCGCCCGCTGAGCTTAGCCATGCCTTTCGTACGAACGCCCTACTTTTTTCTTTTCTTTTTTCTCGATTTTTTTGTTTGTTTCTTGTTCAATGGCCGCCCTACGGCTGTTTTACCAAGATGCGCGCGTAACAGCGGCCGGCCAGCTTATATATGTGTCGTCGTACACACACACACACACACACACACACACACACACACACACACACACACAGACACACACACACACTCCATGACGTATGGGACGGGCGCACTTGCGCGCTCACCTATCTTATAGACGCACGCGGTGCTCTTATTGAAAAGTTTTGCTTCGCGGTCTTGTTTATTTAAACACCACCGAGGCGCGTTTGTTTCAGAAGAGGAGACGTAGAAGAGAAGGGAAGACGCTGTTTCATCTCTTCAGCCTCTCCTCTTCCTCCGAAATAAACGAAACCGCGAAGTAGAGTGTTCCATCTTGGCTGAGCTGGAGCTTTTCCGTGCTTTTTTTTTTCCTCACCTGTGCTTGCGCACATGTGCAGTCCGGAAACATTATGTTCCGCTTGTCTCATTCCACCAGCGGCGATCTCTTTTTAAAGGAGTGCGCGCCGCGAAGTGCTGCGTGGTGGAACTTATTTTGAAGGAGAGACCCACCGTATGGATGAACGCTCTTGACCCCCGCATGCCGCGAGGTCGTAGGTTCGAACACGAACGGGCAATCCCTACGTCTTCTGCAGCGTTTAGGAGGCCCGAAATTGAAAAAGGCGTTGGTGCTACTGGCGACTTCGCAATTTATTCGGTATAACTGCCGACAGCGTTCGGCCTTTTTGAAGCCCTGTTCGGTAATCAAGGCTTGAATAGTCGCAAGGTCTTCACAAAGGTGTTCGTAATAATAGACGTCGAGGCGTTGGTTATTTCAAATTCCTACGTACAAATCGCTGCGTACTATACATAAGTACTGTAAACTGGGACGGTGGCGTTGATTCATACTGAAGAACATTATATGAAATTGTTGTGATCATTGCAGCGAACCCTTAGTGTTATATGCGCGCTCAAGATCTTTAGCCCTACGTTTGCTTGACGCTGTACTTCTCTTCTCTCGTATGTGTATGATAAACGGATACTAGCGATCTTTTGATTTTGTTTTCCTAGTTACATAGCCTTGTTCGCTTTGTGCGACACTGTGTTTTGTGTTTGAATTCGCAATTGTGCAAAATATTCGTATATCCCCCCCCCTCCCCCAATAAAGTTATTCGTACCACACCCGTCCTCCCCCACCACTAAATATTCTTGGTGCGAGCTCACGCTTACGTAATGAATATATGAACAAATATGAAAATGACAACCTTTAAAAGTTGCAGTTCGTTGCGTAAGCGTGTACTCGAGGGGAAGGTATGGGGGAGGGAAGGGCGGCATTCAGTACCCAAGGCGGCGTGCGCACCGCGACTGCTTAATTGGACGCCTGCGTCGCCTTTCGTGCAGGGGCTGCTGCCGGCGTCGCGCCTTCGGAATTCAGTCGGAGCGCGCTTTTATATCGCAAGTCGACAGCGTATACACGGTCTATAGGGGCGCATACGCTCCCAGCAGCATATCGAGGGGCCCCCTGCGCGATATCGCCGGAGATAAGAAGCAGCTCCTCCGGTGCGCGGTCTTTGAAAATAAAGGCATAGAGCGTAAAATGCGAGAATACGAAGAGTGAGGGTCGGTTCCATTAGCGGGGGAAGGGGACAAGCAAAGCGCAGCTCCACGTCGCTGAGCTTGACATGCTAGACTGGCAGCTGGAGAAAAGAAAAGAGAGAGAGAGCGGGAGGAGGAAAGACCGAGAAACTGGGAAATAGCTGCGCTCCTTTATCGCGAATACCTTGTGCGCGATGGAATGGAAGAAAACAAACAAACAAAAAACCTAAACGACGTCGACGAAACAGGCAGGGAAAAATTTTCGCAGAAAACGGAGAAGGGCCCCAAGAAGACCACTGCCTCCCGTAAGGTTCCACGTACAGCTATGGATGTGTGGTCTATATAGTAGAGAGGCCAACGGACGGGGAAGCATAAAACAAACAGAGCGAAGCACATTTCGATCGGCATCAGAACAAAAAGAAAGGGGGGAGGGGGCTAGATCTAGCTATAGAAAGTATAGCGACATAAAAAGAAGAAGAATTTGGCCTCTGCCGATCGCGCGGTACATAAGAGCGAGTGATGTGAGCGGCACGTAGTGAAGCTGTTCGTTCGGTCGTTACTTGCATGGACTGGCACGGGGTCTATAGAGGAAGGAAGAAAGAAAAGGAACACAAATTTATGGGCGGCCTCTGTAAGAGTGCGAAAAGAAAGCGCGCGAACATTTGTGCAGTCAAGCCAGCCCCAGAGTAGACTCGAAGCCGCCGTGGCGCAGTCGCCAGCCCCAGTAGCCCAGATTCTCGGGCAAACAAGGCGATCTAAGAAAAGCGTCGTCGTTGGGGGAGAGGGGAGCGTTGACGAACGACGGCACGCGGTGGCTGTGTTTAGGAGAGGGGTAGACGCGAACGCTACATTTTCTTGACCGCACAGGCCCGATTCGATCGCGAGCGGACGCTTTTTATGGCCGATTCTCTCGAGGCCCCAGCCAACTGTTCCGTACCGCCTTTCGCCTTTCCTCTTGCGCTCCCCATCTCCCGCTTCTCATTCGATTACGTTTCTTTTCGCCCGCACTCCAACGTGCGGTCGCACGCTTCTGCAGGGTATACCTCCCGGAGTATAGATTCTTAGTGTAGTTGGTTAAAGACGGGACGTGAAGGATGACGTCCTGTCGTCTTTCACGTCTCTTCTTTTCTTTCTTTGACAAGCTCTAGTTTGTTCGTTTCGCTGTGCTTTCTTCTGTGTTCACTTTCACTCAGTACATCGCATAGCGTACATTTCGAGCCGTACTATACTCTCGCGAACCAATCTGGAGCAGTGGCGTAACCATGGGGGCTGGGGGCCACACCGGGCCCGTGCCCCCTCACCCCCACCCCACCCCCGAATATTTTTTTTTTTGTCATGGCATACAGAGCCCAAAATCACACTCGACAACATCTGTCTGCCCGGCCCCCACTTCAGATCAAGGAGGTGCCCCCCCCCCCTCTTCCCAACCCAACCGGAAAAAAATTTTTGCCTACGCACCTTATCTGGAGTTATGCCGTAGCGTTTCGAGCGAGAGAATATGGCGTAACAATATAAACAAAAGACGGCGAAGTAAATGATCACGTCGGCATGTGCCATGGTCTAATAAGGAGGCTTACAGTGTTAGTAAAGAATGGTGGTATGTTTTATGGGCGTTAACGTCCCAAAGCCTCATGCTATGAGAGATGTCGCAGTGCAGGACTTCGGATAATTTTGACCACCTGGGGTTCTTTAACGTGCACTGACATCGCACAGTACACGGGGACGCTAGCATATCCCCTTCATCCAAATGCGACCGCCGCGACCTGGACTGAACCCGCGTATTTCGGGTCAGCAGCCGAGCGCCGTAATGTTCGTAAAGAGATAAAGACAGACCAAGCAACAAACTTGGTGGTACAGATTAAAGTTCCTGAACATTCGTTCATGAAAGCGAAACAAACGAAAAAAATATAAAAAAGCCACCGACTGAGCGTAATTCACGTTTAAAAATTCATATAAACGAATATACAAGTAATTTGAAAGACCCTGCGGTTGAACACAAATGTCAATCAATAAACAAGGTGACGTCCTAGCAGCGCCTATAAAGTTTTCTAATGGCAAGACAGTAGCTGCAGCCGTATACCACAGACAGCGCTGCGCATGCGTTAAGTGGACGTAACCACATATTGCTGCGCAATATGCGCGGGTACGTGGCAGTGAACTCTCCGCCTTATAGTTACGTGGTCAAGCACGGACGTTTTGAACGTCCGCCGGGGAGAACCCACAGCGAAATACCACCGTGGGCAGGTAGCTAGACCTCCACTCCTTCTAACTTGTTTCGGCCATCATTTTCTTGTTCTTTCTTTGCCCCGATAGCGTGGCCTTCGTGGCTTCTCTACAGCGCATTAACTCTCCGCGGTGTCCAGTCGTTCTGCAACGAAACACTACCGCGCTCTTTCAGGGCGGCTCCTGTTTTACATATCTTTATTGCTTAAAAAAGGAATAAAAAACAGAAAAGAAAACAAAAAAAAAAACAGGCTTTGCACGCGCCAGTCTTCGTTAAGGGCGTAGTGCACCTACCTTTCTTTCTTTCTTTCTTTCTTTCTTTCTTTCTTTCTTTCTTTCTTTCTTTCTTTCTTTCTTTCTTTCTTTCTTTCTTTCTTTCTTTCTTTCTTTCTTTCTTTAACTGAAAGTGCAGCGTTTACAGAGCAGGAGGCATTATACTTTCCTGCGCACACGAGGATAACTTAAGCGCTGCCCCGCAGCTCTTCAAAACGACGACGTCGGGGCAAATAAGACGTCAACCCGTCTCGCATAAGAATTAGCCGCTGCGCGCATCAAGTTTTTCTTTTTCTTTTTCTTCTTTTTTTTCTGCATTGACGAGCGTTCGCGTATAGTCCACGTTGCACCGTTTACGAAGCATGTTGCACCAAACTCGTTCTCATGGACGATCCCCTTCGCTTAATTGCGAGTACCGTCTCTCATAGCGACGTGCAAGCGTTCGCGAAGAGTGAGCGTACGGGGTCTGATTCCATGAAATTTCCTTTTCATGTAACATTGACCAGGATTGATAACAGGTACCCGACGCTGTTACCGCGATACGTTCGGTGCAACTTACAACGAACACCTAAGCTTACGAGATAATGTAGGAATGTGTTGGTTATGAGTTGATCTAAATGTCTTTGTAGAGCCATGATTTTTACTAATATTAGGTTATTAGGAAGCGTTTTATACCATCGGAAATAAGCGCACCACGACATTTTAGGAGTACCGTTGTATTGATGTCATGTACAATAGAAAACAATTGCTTTTAAAAAATGGAGGAAAGAAGGTGGCTTTTAAGGGCTCGTTTTTCTTTGTTAGACACAATATTATTGAGAACTAAAAGACAATAATACCAGGGAAAGTATAGGGGATGTTATTATGTACTACAAATAACATCCCCTATACTTTCCTTGGTATTATTGTCTGTTAGTTCTCAACAGTATCTAAAAAAATGTGTTCCAGGAGAATGTGCAATCCCTACACTGAAACATGACGGCGGAAGAACGGGAACTTTAGCTGCAGTGCTAGCGCATTTATTTGTCTGACTGACCTCCAGTAGACCGCGTCGTTCGCGGTTTAAAACATCGAAGCTGTAGTGCTCGAAGCATTCTCACCTGTCTCGCATAAGCGGCCTCCGTGTGAAGTCACAACACCCTTTGCCTCATATCTATCTCACGGCGGGACTTGTCAACGTGAACAGGGTAGGCATTTTCCTATTCGCGGCTACTTGACGCGCACGTAGGTATGAACTCTCGTAGGCATGCACATACAAATTGTCTGGCAAATGAAGCTGGGGGGGGGGGGGGGGGGAGGAAAAAGGAACAAAAAAGGAAATGCGATGTTACGGACACTTTCCAACCATGCAGCTGATCGGAGACAGTCGAAGGAAGGAAGAAAGTAATGAGAAAAAAAAAAACGCATACAATACGCCCTTTTTTTAGAAGCCGACAGCGGGCCGTGGCGTTTGCAGAACAAAGCAGTAGGAAAAGGAGGACGACCCCCTTCCCCTCCCCCCTCTCACTTTCTTTCATTTCGAAGGAGTAAAGCACGCGTGCTGCGTAGCCTGGTCGACGACGAGTGACAAGTGACGTGACGAAACGGGACTCCGAGACGGTTTCATTTGCGGCTACAGCCCGACGCAGCGGGATTTCGCCGTTCGCAGATGAAGATGCATCACCGCGCTGCATGTCGGTGTCCGTATGCTCGTTCTCGAGCTGGCGGCGTCCGCTTTTGGAACGCACGAGTGTAGAGAACACTGCGGCCAGTTTCCTGCTTCTGCGGGGGCCTATGTGATTTGTTCGAAATGAAAGAAAGAAAGTGACGAACGAAGCGAGTTTGCTTTGGGACACGGCGCGATGGAGAACGGAACAGCGCTAACGGGATTCGGAAGGTAACGAGACAACGGCACGCGACTGCTGTCAGAACACACGATGGTTTTGTTGTGGCAAGGAAGCATCTAGCTGATATCATATAGTCAGCCGACGAGTCTCTTCAGCCCGCAAACTCAGTTTTGTGGAGTCTTCTTGCATGTATGGCATTACATCCGACGTTGCGATCTCTTCCGGCGGCGCCAATGGATGTGGATCCCTTTGTTGTGACACCTGCGTTAGAATATGCGGTCTTTTTCAACTGCCACGCTGACCTCCTCCTGACGGGATTATGCAAGCGCGAAATGAACCGCGATTCGGAGAAGATCGTCGAGTCGGCGCTGTCAGTATTATCTCCGTCATGGAGCAACCAAAGCAACGTAGATATTTTCGTCTTCCTCCGCTGTTCTTTCAGAGCTTTCCCGCAGGATCAGTGCGCGGGGGAGGGGGGGGGGATGTCTTCGGCTCCTTTTGTGACGTCGTCACCATGTATAGCAGCAGTGTAGGAACGCCACTTCATGTAGAGGTGTACTATCATCGTCATCATTATCATCATCATCCTGCGGCGACTACTGTCAGCCTACCGTCAGTGGTGACTTAAATATACGCATGCTTTTCCGCAGAGTATATAGTCTCGTTTACTTACATTTCGGGGTCTTTGGTTTCCGCCAGAGAATTCAGCTTCTTCGGGGCTGAATTGGTGAGCGGTTGTTTCTCGAAGGAAACAAGAAAGCAGGAGAAAAGCTCTAAGACTGAGAGCAAGAAAGAGAAATGGCCGAGGAAAAGAAGAATAATGTCCAAACAGTGCTGTCGGGTTTTTCCCCGCGGCTTCAAAAGTTCCGAGAAAGCAGACGCCCGAGAACGTCCGGTAGCCGAAGCTTCACTGCAGGGCTTCTCGAAGCGCACGCGAAAAGCCTGCACGCAGACAATGGAGGTCCACGCACCGCCACCGACTTCGAGTGTGTGTAATCAGCGAACAAACTCCGGCCGGCAATTCTCGGCTCACCGGCGGCAAGCTTGAGAAGTGGCGCGGGGTTACGGTGAACTTGGTGTAGCGTTGGCGTATTCAGCGGTGCCGCATACAACGCACGCATGCGCAGAGCGAAGGAGGGAGAGAGTGAAAAAAACTGGCCGACACGCACTGGTCGAGTGCCGCGTCCGTCGCTCAACCCTTCCGTGCGTCCCACTGGCCAGCTAGCTGCCACGTGAAGCATCGTACACACACACACACACACACACACACACACACACACACACACACCACACACACACACACACACACACACACCACACACACACACACACACACACACACACACACACACACACACGCGCGCGCGCGCGCGCGCGCTCGGCACAACCCTTTCGGTGATTCCGTCTTCTGGGTCAGTGCGGCGTCCTTCACCTGCCAGCACGCAATTGTCTCCCGTTCGTTGACTGGTTTGGCTCTTGGTGTTGTTTTTTTCGCGAAGACCGTTTTAGCTTCTTCGCTTGTTGTGTCTCGTAGCCTGTTCCTCTTGTTGTTTGCGCATTAAACGTGTCTGACGTCTCCATTCTTTTTTCTGTATTTTTTAAAATAAACGTATTTAATGAGATATTGCTGTGTGGCGCCGGCTACTCCTCTCACATAATAGTTGCCGTCGTAAAGGTGTCAGCAACCACGAAACTAGAAAGCTAAGCACACGGACGAACATTCACATACTCAGTCCGAGTACAACGTTGTAGATGTTCTTGCAACAGGAGAGCTTACGTAGCGTAAATTTTCGCACAACCAAGATGTTCACACGGCGGATAATTGGGCACTGGCAAATTACGTTTCTCTTGGTTGTCGCACTCTAAATGCAACAGTCATGTACGCAGAGAAAAATGTCACGTAAACACTAAACCGGGATGTTGCCGACGCTTCTCGTGAGGATGCTGGATCTTCTATAGTTTTTTTACGTCATAATGAAAAGCAGGGCAACATTAGACTCCGCAATGTCGTCTAGGCCGATATACCCCTTTGGAAGACTGTCCCATCGAGCAAGATGTTCTTTAATCACTTCGTATTTGGCAGATGTCAAAATTAAAGGCAACAGACAGGCGGGATCAGCAATGCAAGGTTTTGAAGGGGTACGTATAGTTGTCCACTGCGCATATGGGTTGTATGAACGCGCTCACGTGATTTACGTAATCTAATTTTCTATTCGGACAGGCCTATTCTGACGAGGAATGGTGAATATAAAACTTTGATAATTCGTACCTCGAGCTCCCGGCTTTACTATATTCAACTCTAGGAGAAGTTGATGTTGGGCTAGCTGGTAACTCATATCGATAAAGTAATTAGAGCGCAATTCAGTGCACAAGCATAGTGCAAACATTCGAAAGACTGACAGGCGCTCGCGCCTGTCGGTGTTTTGAATGTTTACGAGTGTGGGCGTGTGTGGGCGTGTGTGGGCGTGTGCAAGTGCGATATTACGCGGTCACGCTACATCATACCTCCGCGCCGTGAAGACAAATACTCTATGCTAACGCTGCTACCTACATGTCTGTCAAATGCGTTGTCGACATCAGCTCATGCGTGCATCCGCTTGTCCAGAGGTCCGCCGATGAAGAGTGATAGTTCATATCAGTTAAGATGGTCTACAACATGTGCATATGTTTGTCTGACCCACGCAGTACCGCCTGAAGTCTTATGTACGTTTAGTGCCGAGCGAAAAGGAATAAAGAAATATAACAGCAATGACGTTAAGTTACCTTGGCAGGATGGCAGTACCGACTTGCGTCGAAGTTTCGGAGACATCTCACGCTTGGATCTTTCATTTCCAATGCCGGCTGAGGCAAAATAGGACACGAACCTCTCTCTCTCTACACCTTCTATTTCTTTCACATGTCCGCGCTGATACATATCAGCGACGCCTTAACGTCGTGCCCAAGAGAGGATGATGACGAAAGCAAAAAATAATAAAAGAAAGCGGTGGTCGGAACAGGCGGCTTTCGACGGCTCAATTCGCCGAATCGTGTTGTGTATGTGTGTCTACGCGAGGGCCCCGCATATAGCTGACATGATGACCGCAGGGGCAGCTGCAGGCCCGTGAACGTCAGCGCCCGTGAACTCTCGCGTGATCTCGCACTGCCGATCCAGCCTAGTCCTCTCGTTCTTGCGCTGTCGTACTGCTCGCCGCAGTTTCGCGAAGGCCGACGGTCACTCGGCCACGCATACACGGCGAGGGTGCCGTGGCCGCACCTGTCGACGTGCGCCTCCCACCCAACAACCGGCCAATGCGTGGACGGTGCAAGTCTTTATCGTAGTTTTGTGCAGCACCGTGTCAGCGCTGCACCCGGTCGGGTGGCTGTATACGAAAAAGGGGTCCGCCTGAACGCTGGGTTGTCAAAGCGACTGAATGTCGTGACTCATCGCTCAAACATTGCCCGATTTCGTAGAATTCCTCGAGGTTTCAGTGTCTGTAGGTCATTAAGCAGGATAGATGTGACGGCCATTATCAGGTAAGTCAGTGCGTCGACAGTCAGTGAGTGATGGAGAACAAGCAAAGTACGCGTGTGTTATCCTGATACGCGAGAACTGAGAGGTTGGGTTCGATAGGGAGGTAAATGAAGGGTTAGGGAGTAGGTGACTGATAATACAGCGTACTTCTGTTGCTGCTAACCCCAGTCTCTTTGACTGCGAATACAATCGATCTGGCATGCGCGTCATTTGGAAATACCCCGAAGATGAGCCCGGCCGCGTATAGTCCGACAACACTCAAGCTAATCAGGGTTTCATGATGCATCGCATACCGCTGGTTCGGAAGACAGCTATTGCTCACGATATACGTAAAATGACGGTTTCGGTCAGTAGCGACTCAGTCTGAACGCCGAAACCCTCCGGATATGTGGCACCAGTATACCGTGTGTTGTATACTGCTGTCATCCGTACCGTCCAGAATCTAGCATTATCCTAGGGTAGCGTGTCTCGCACAGCCGGTAATATCGTATTTTCTGAGCGATGGCCACAGCATGCAGTCTCGTTGAGGGTGGTATTTCCCTTTGTCGCGTGACAAAACAGTCGCGCAGTATCCGGCCTTGTTGCTGACCCCTCGTGACGCCAATTTGTTCGTTCCCTGGCGATGGCTCTCTCTGCTCACATTAACATCGAAGGCGTGGGAACGTTTTTTGTGAGGCGTGCCGCTGACAGCGATGCTTTCTACTCTCACCTATAGGTGACACGCTGCGTGCAACTGCCGCAGGCGCGTGTACAGACTGTGATCTATATATATATACGAAGCACGCAGATGTTAGAGCACGTTGATCGCGCGTGTCCGTGTATGGTGTACACACGAGCACGCGATGAAGTGTTCGGAGGTGGGGATGTGATGTTGCCGAGAGAGAGAGCTAGGTACGGATGGTGGAAGAAAGCGTTGGTGTGCGCAGGTAATGGGCCGAGACGATCGACAATCTTGGCAGCCTTCAGGGATACAAGAGGGTCTCCTTCGCGCCTAACAGAGAAGGAATATCGAAACGGGCAGCAGGCATGCATGCCTGAAATACGGAGAAGCGGGCCCATCTGCAAAGTTCATTGTTCGGTTCCTTCGCGGAAAAGAGTGAAGCGGAATCGCAACTTCAGAGAAGTTGCGACTACGCTTTCGTTCATGTATATATATAGTGTGAATATGAATTACTTTGCCGACACTGCGTCATAAATATTTTCGAAACATAACTTTTTTTTTCGGCGCATGTAGGAACTTCCACCTATACAGTTAATGGTACTGTATTGCCAAATGCGAACCCAAGTGTGCTTAGCAAGTACCCTACAAGGTCTGTGGTATCAACGTACTGCCTAGTCAAGAAAAGTGGCTGATGGGGCAAGACGGTAATTCTTAATGGCTGTAAAATATGCAATAAATAATATGGGGACGCATTATTATTTGGCGGTGTCTACCGTCGCCTTACAGTTAAGTCTCGCTCAACCCGCTATGCGTTGATACGTGTCCCATTGCGGCAAATTACGCATTCATATCGTCCATTCAGCGTCATCAAGTGCGCACACGGCACGTCCCTAAAACAAATCCTGACAAACCCTTGCGAAGTATTACGTATTTTCCGGTAGCCTCTCGTGCTGACTTGAATGCCCTTGTTCGAGTAACGCAGCCACACACGTATCACTCGGCTGTTGTACCCCACTCAAAGGGAAGCTGAAGAGGTTTTAGAATTCGAAAAATTTCGTCGCTAGCAGGGACCGACATTATTGTCGACGATGTAACTTTTTCCGCATTTGTTGCAGCAGGAGCTTTATAATACGCGAACGAAAAAATTGATCTTGCTCCGCCCACGCGAGCGCGCCGAAAGTGTGGGCGTGGAAACCTGCGTCATCTCTGGCAACGTTACTAGAACTAGTAACTTTGATCTCTGGTTCCCTTGGCGGAGCCGTGCTGCACTCCGGCGGAAGGTTCCCGCCGCTCACTGATCCGAACTGCGAGATCGCTGTTTCTGTGCCGAAGGCTGAAGTAAACACAGCGAAGCTGAAAGTTCTGCAGTTGGATTACGATATCTGAAATAACGACAAACAGCCGAGCGCTACGCGAACAAGCTTCTCTCGTATCTTCAACCGTGGCCTCCGTGACTATCTCGTGACGTGCCGTTGCCGGAGCTAATCGAGGAGGCCACGCTTCAGAAGTGCCGCTGTTGCAGATAACGCGGCATATACCGAGGAGGACGTCACCGCGTTCGCTCAGCACCTCAAGATGCCCTGCGGCCACAGCCTCTGTTTTTTGCCAAAAAGTGGTACTTGCGTTCACATTTGAGAACTCTCGCATCGCTTTTCGAATTCAACAGGGATCAAACTGTCCTTGCACGCTTCAGCTTCCCTTTTAAAAACGAAAACGGCATAAATAGCCTTCAATCCTGTCAGATCTTTCTGCGACCCATCTGTGAACCTTCAGCAGCGAGGCTTCTTTCCCTGTTTGTTTTCCCCCGTCTATTAACGTTACGTCGTGAAACAAGGTTGCAGATTGTGGCCGCACACCGCAAGCCAATCGTTCTCGCGACCTACAATCACTCCCGCGCACTACCGAGGCATCTAAGGCGCGAAGATGGACATATAAAAGCAATAACAGCAAGCACGATGCAAGCGAGGATTTATTAATGCGGCGTTCGACGGGGAAACACCGTTACGCACGCGGGGTCGCCGTATAACGCATATGCGAGGCAAGGCGGTGAATCTTCCGCAAAGATGCGTCTTCGATGCGTATAAAAGAGGCAGCGCCGCCAAGCGGTCGGCAGCGGCGGCTGCGAGCCATAACGAATGCACTCCCATTTATACGCGACGCGCTTCGTTTCGTGGCGGTTGGTCGCGATGGCCGAGAAAAGATGGCCCGCTGAAGAAGCACGCGATAAATTTTGCCGCGCGCGCGCGCGACCAGCATTTCTTTCGCATTTGCTTCTTCCCCGTGAGCCAAAACAGGGTTGCCAGATGAGCCGAGCTTAGCCGCTGCCCCTATCTCCGCACATTTAATTTACATCTCCACGCTCTATTATTGTCTTTGTACGTACCTATACGCTGAACAGCGCCTGGATGCATTAGGCTCAAATGCATCCTGCGTACTTTGAAATTTCGAGCTTCTGCTCCGTGCTTGTCACCGCGTGAGGAAATAATAACGCTATCTCGCAAAATCTCCAAAATAATAATGTCACCGGAAATTTCTGAAAACTGATATGCTCCACCGCATCGCACGTCATCCCGTCCGAGCGGTATCACTAAGTGGTCATATTTCACAACTGAACGTAGTATCAATCAATCAATCAATCAATCAATCAATCAATCAATCAATCAATCAATCAATCAATCAATCAATCAATCTTTATTAGTAGTAATATTTATCAGTATTATTAGTATAACAGACATCCACCCTGTTGCATAAATTTTCATGTACGTCATCCTTTCCTTATCTAGACACTGACGGTTACTTGTATTTAACGTGTTACGTTACTTCTTTTAGTATCGAAATGTGCGACACCTAGAACGAGTGTGAAGCAGAGTGTTTTATTTTGCTCGATTTATAGCGAGATAACACTTGTTCAATACCCTTCTCTCTTTGTTCAAGCATGCATATACGCAATGAAATTCGTAAAACAAAACTAAAGAAGGAAGAGCAAGTGAGAGTGAGTGGCATGGAGTAATGAGTGTCTTTCTAGATTACACGAACGAGATGATTGTCGCAGCTGCATGCGCCTAACCCAAACGATTCGGCGTAAAATTACGCGCGCGCTCGCGCGCCGTCGCACCCAACTGTGTGCTAGGGCACACCGCAGTAGACGCCCAACGATTACACACAGCCTCGCTACTGCTTTCCCAGTAGACTTCGCGGCGCGCGAGTCCCACGCCCAGTTAAAAAAAAAAAAAGAGAGAGAGATTTCAACGCTGTCCTTTCACCGCCCCGACGTCCCGCTCCAGTCACGCGTGAGCCTGGGTCACTCGCGACTTCGTCGCCTCCTTCATTTGAAATATAAGCGAATAAGCCGCTTACGACTCACGCACCGCTGCCCTACAAACGCAGCATCTCGCATTACTTGCCTTTATTGCCGAGATTCATTCAAACCGCGGCTGTGCACGCTTCAGAGGATACGAGACGGTAGCGCCATACTGCGGCCAGTAACTGAACCACGTGGAAAGAATAAGACAGGCGGAATTGAGAAACAGAGAGAGTGAAATGACAGGAGAGGGAGAGGTGCAGATCCAAAAAAGAAAGCAGTTCATAGGCCCCCGCAAGCCAGCCGTCAATACAGGTTTTTATCACGAGCAAGGCGGCGGCGGCGGCCGGGCAAGGACGTTTCGGCTCGGACCACCGCTCTCCTTCGAGCGAACGGAGATAAAACGAGACAAGGATAACCGCATAAGCAAGGCCGTTGTCTTGCAGCACTGTGGTGGCCCGGGGACGAAAGTATAATGAGCCTGCGGTGACGAAACCGAGGGTGAAGTGTTTAAAGCTGGGGGAAATGATAATTGAATAAACTGTGCTATTACTCTTTTCCGCGCTGCTCCGTTTGTTTTTAAACGCGTTTTCTTTTATTTTGTTTTCTTTGGCGTGGCAACTTAATTGCTAGTGGGAAACGTGTAACAAGGAAACAAACACGTACGAACATAATGGGGAATTTATGCGTAAAAGGAGCGCGGCAAAGCGTGTCCCAGATCGCCATCGTTCAGGCGACAGCGCAATGGCGTCATTGCACCGTCAGGCGTTTCAATTTCGTGTTGAGATCAGTGGCGTAGCTGAGGGCTGGTGGTTTAGAACCCCACTCCCCCTATATAACCGGAAATGTTTACATTTTGTACGCGTATACATACGCGCACACATACAAAAGATACATAAACGGGAGGGAAGGGCCCTTCCCCCGAAAACAATTTCAATGTGCGCCCCTCGTTTCTATGAGGTAATTTAAGTTATCTATGCTCTGTGATCATCTGCAGCTCAAAAGAAAGCCGTACAGGTTTTCAGTAAGAAGGGACCTTAGTTGGCAAAAAGTTTGTCCTGACAGACATTGGTCCCAGGTTAGAATACCTAACCAATGGGAATTTCGCGTCGACTAAGATGTCATATTTATGCGAAATCCGCACGCATTTCCTTCGTCGCTGCGTCCTACAAACGGTTGGATCAGAGCTTAATTTTTATGTTTTTCTTTTCTTCATGAACGTTCCTCCGTCTTGCGGGATTCGGCATGAGTGCTTTACCATAACCACATGATGCTTTAATGGGTGCAAAGCGGGAAAGGAAAAATAAATAAATAAATAAATAAATAAATAAATAAATAAATAAATAAATAAAAAATCTGGCCTTACGATTATGGTTCTCGTACACGATCCATAATTTACTCTCTCTCACTCTATATATCTCTCTTTCCCTCTGATATGCGTGTCGTTAGCGCTCTTGGCATTTTAGAAACGTCATCCTGAGCTAAAATTTGCGTTACGCAGCTTGGCTAGACCAAGGAGACGTTGTACAAAAGAAAATAAATAAATAAATAAAATAAACATATCTCTGGGCGAACCGTGAGAATAAGCTTCTCGCCTTGGCCGCCCTCTAACCATCGTGCCAAAGGAAACCGGTGCGACGGACGGCCGCTCTACAGCTAACACACTTCCAGTGCAGCGCACGCGGGCAGCAGCGAAAACGGTGTTTGCCAAACAGCGTCCAGCGCCGTCCACTCGCTGGGCCTCCCGCGACGAACGACTTCGACGGTCAGCCAGCAGCGCCCGAAGGCAACGGTGTGCTGCAGGGAACAGCTCCCCGATCGGGGCCAAGGCGGGATGGGAACGTGCCAAGCACGCTGCGCGCGCATCGAAAATAAAGAAACAGGCGGAGCAAGCGAGTTTCCCCTGTAGCCAAACGCGCTCGACGCTGCTGGGAAGGCCGGAACCGTAGAGAAAGGACAAAGTGACCCAGTCGTTGGCTTCGTGATCAATGCAGCCGTGTCCGCCAGCAGTCGTACGGAGCGCGTGCACGCGTGTGTCAGTCTATATGGCAAGCGTTTAGCTGCTATGTAGGCATTACGCCCGTCAGTCGTATCGTGTCGTTCCAGCTGGGGGAGAAAGAAAGGTGGGCGGGGGGGGGGTACATTTTACCTGCGTCTGTTCGCGGGCTATTGAGGACTTATTATTGACCTTGAGTTTGTCCACGCAGCCACACTGAGAGGAGGAGAAATTATCGAAAAAAAAAATAAAGCTAAACGAGGGCGAACGGTCTCGGCGCTAATGGAGACCGACCGAGGGAGGCAGGTATGCATGCCCTGAGTCCTGAGTGCGAGCGTATTTATCGCTCGCTGATTGCCGCGCGCAATGCCGGCGGACGCAGTAGCAATTAGCAAATCGATTCTCGAGTCCTCCGGCCGGGCATGTGCATGTCGTCGAGAGGACGCAGGGTACTGAGCCTTTTTTTCCCCCTGTTTCTTTGTTTTGTTTATCTACGACGCGAAGGACGTCCTCTGGCAATGACGTCACCGCAAGGCCGTCCAAGGTAGTCAGAGTCTGAAACAGATCCGTTCGCTTTACTTTCTTCTTTTGTTCTTTTCTTTTCTATCCTTAATGCTGTTTGCGGACTGCCGCTGATTCTTTATCGATTGAATTAATTCGATCGTTGTTTTGGCTAATAACCCGTTATGCACGTGTTCTAGACATTTCCTGTATTTCAAACCTCGTGTAAGTTGAATTACGTTTGTTATTCCCACTGGGCCGAACTAAAGACGGAAGTTGGCTCGGCTACGCTTGCTGTTCAGTCTGATACCTCTGTTTCCGTGCTTTAGTAGTTATATATTGATCAAACTGTGAGGTTTCGTACTGTTCTCGTCCCTTACGTAGACGGTACCATCTATGTGTTCTACACCACTGGAACGACGCTACTTGCTATTCGTGCGTTCACGTGAACAAGTTCGTAACTTCGCGGAAGTCTTGCTCTTCCGTTCCCCGCACTCGTTCCGTAGCAATGACCTGCGCGCTGACTTCCCCTATGATCTATCAAAGCACTAATGCAGTGATACTTTACTGCGACAATCGGTGTGAACAACACATTCTCATTTTCTTGTACGCCTTTCCAAGTAACCGCCTGTAGACCAATAGTGATGTCGCATACCGCACAAGACTGAGCTGCTGTTACGTTGTGTAGGCGCTCCCAGTATCTCTCTCTTCCGCTTGTAACGCGAAAACCCGAGATGCCTCATCAAACGTGAAAACTGACCCGCCACGTCGCCGCGAGTGATGCAACAAATCGTCATGCGATGACATCACCATGACGTCACATTACCGTGGCTCCCATTATGACGTCATCGCATGTCAATGTCGTCTGGTCAAAGGTGGGCCGATCACGGAGGCACCGAAAGACGCCGTAGGGAGCAGAAAGCTTGAAATGCCTGCGATCACGGAGGGAGTGCAATACCACGTAAGATGCAGGAAGCTTTCCAGGGGGGGGGGGGGAGGTATCAGTATACAGTCGATTGACAAGAAGAAAAAGATAGCTATCGTCTTCGAGTCGTCTTACGCGAACGCATAAGGGACCCTGTGGATATTCTTGCATGACACCCCTAACTTTCAATTTCCCCCATCCTCAGTGTAAAGTAGCATACCGGTTATTCTGAAGTGGTTAACATCCCTGCCTTTCACCCTCCCTACCGGTTCCTTCATTCCTCGCACAAATTTCGTGGTCGCTGCAAGGAAGTACGCGCCTCTCCCAGTTTTATAACCATGTCGCGCTACGGCGTGTCTATAAATGCCGAGCCTCGCCGTCCCCCGCAATAGACTTGACTGGATGTTTGCTACTTTGTTTCCTGTCTGTCGTAAATGCCTGCGACCTCGCACTAGGCTTTCCACCGTGCTCGCCACCGCGAATGTCAGTAACCTTGAGAACGCGGGGGTGTCCATCATCGCCGAGAGCGGGGGTAATTGCGCAAGGTGCGCTTCTCCGGTGTCTGCGAAGGCCAGCGGCAATAAAGGGTTTAAACATAACAGTAAAAAAAAAGGCAGTGAGATAAACGGCAAGATGTTCATTAACGAGTGAGCTTGACAGGTATCACGAAGACACATAGACTTGTAGCTACTCGTACAATGTACTACGTGCATAGGTGAGTAAGCGAGACGGGAACGGGGGTTCTGAATGAACGTTCGCTCGAACACACCTGTGTGAAAGAAGAGTATTAAAGCACTTGTACATCAACTGGAGACTATGTCTTCCCAGCCCTCTTCTCCCCCGTTTGGTGGGCAGAGGTCTTCCTCATCTGGTTGCCGTACTTACCAGCGCAGTACGAGTGCTGGCTAATGTCTACTATAGCAATGGATAATGCTGGCTACTACTGGCAGTTATAACATGCGATAGCCAACTTGAAACAACAACACCGTCGTCTTCATTCAATTTCGCTCAAATTTTCGAGGAGCTATGGACCGATCTGTTGGTAGCCACCGAGGTCTAATCATCAGGCGGGCGGATTAGCCTTTCCCGCGCTAAAGAGTACCCCGTTTTCCGCACCTCCGAACATCGCGAAATTGGTACCAACACGTCGTGCGCACTGCAGCTCGTCTGATGCCGGAACACCAAAGTGGAAGCCGTGGAAGCGATCGCTCAGAGAAACAATAACCGAGCAGTACCCGTCAACTCTGGCGGACAGTGATATGCATTCAACTCGAAGGAACGAGGAGAAAGAATCAGCTGACGTAGCACAAGAAAAGGCTAGCCAGACAAGGATATCTCTGGCCCTGTAAGCTTTGGGCACGCAGGCGGCAGACATCGGCAGGCGGCAACCGTCAATTTGCCAGGAGTTTATGATCGAAGGGTCAAGCGGGGAAATGTATACCCAGGGCAACGAGGGCTTGGCCGGGTGCTCCGATGCAGCGGTGGATCACTTGGGCGCTGCTCGCGATGGCAAGCGGCTTCGGTATATGTGTATTCGGACACACTTCACAGAACTGCAGCATCAGCGCCCCGCATCACAAACCGTAGTATACACACGTTCGAAAAATGAAGCCGTAAACGATGCCGGTGTTTCGCATGCACCGCCTTGGGAGAGGTCAGACGCTCGAAGGAAAGTACCATAAACCGGGCATTCGTGCCAATATGGGCGTCTGGGAGAGATACTGCTCAGACGCCGGCGAAACAACTGCTCTCGCTAGTACAGGGCTAATGCGTAGCGGTGTTGCATAGCAGTCGAACACACCCTTGTTGCTCGCTTCGAGAGGTCGCTCCTCCCGCTTAGAGTCTTTGAACGTTACAGGGTTGGAATGTAAAGGCTTGTGCAGCGAGGACGGCAGCGAAGAGGCGTGCTTTTAAGTCGTCTCTGGGAGCAATGTGGTCCTTCCTGTAGAACAGGTGATTGCGCGCTGGCTCCGCGCGATGACCCCCAAGTTTGTAGGCAATCGGTCAGCCAGACGCTCTCAGATCAAAACACGCGCTGCAGTTGAACTCGTTTCGAGAGCATCAGTACCCCCGTGTCAGCGCCGCCAGAACAGCTTAACGACAAACTGGATCACGTTCTACGCCCCCTCACCCCCCTCTCCCCCTTTCCACCACCCACCCCAACAATCGCTGCTTGTGCACCTGTTGCATAGTTCAAGCTGCTGCAGAACTGTGGGTCGTTCCTGTGCGTTGTGGCCTTCTGAATAGCTACGTGCACAGCCGAGTGCATCAGATGCTTTGACCTTCTCTGTGACCAACTGCCTTGCCAGGCATTGCCTACGTGACGCGAGTAGATTGCGTTCATACCCACTGTCATTCGGTTCTGAGGTAATCGGAGCAACGGTAGGTCAAATCAGTTCGTGACGTACCAATTCTCGCATTGTCTAGTTCTTCGCTCTTTTATCGTACAGGCGTGTAAGTGTATGTAATTACGGTCTTCATTCGCGCAATGCTATGCCTAGCACCATGTAACTTTTCGAGTAGTCTGGAACGGGTTAGTAAACATGGATGCATATTAAAAACAAGCTTTTACGCCAGTATTGTTCGCATAAAAGCACATAAGCCAGGCAGACCTGATGCTGGACGTAATATTACCTAAGGTTATAAAGCAATAACAAAAAGCGGTTACGAATAAAAAGATTAGTAGAGATCACCGATGACCTTTATGGATGCCTTCGTGCTGCTAGTGCAAGTATCTATACATGAAAAAAAAAAAATATCGTTACCGATGCCTGCAATGAAGTATTGGGGAATTCACTCGTGGCACTCCGAATTCCAATCCTTTGGAGCTGCTCAAAGCACCTTTCTAGCTTGTACTGTTCGATACATTTGCCTTGTTCGACCCCGACATTGAAGACGCCCTTTGGCTATAGAGGTGGTGATATCGGCAACGACCCCGTGTGGATCGAGCGTATATACTCTCATTTCTACTCCATGTCACTACACCTTTACTTTTTCTTCACATTTTTTATTTCGTAAATCAAATTCGTTTTGTTAAATCATTTGCATTGTTTCGTGTTCGAAATCGAATTGCTGTAATGCGAAGCGGCCTACATAACCACGTGACGTAACACGCTCTCCCTCTCTTCCTTTCTGCAGGACCACATTCAGGAGGTGCTGAACAAATGGGGCCAAATCGACGACGAAATATGGGCCAAGATCATCTGCATGGAACGCAACCGGCGCGTCGCAAAGGCGTACGCCCGCGCATCTGTTCTCACCATCAACGGTTCGAACGAGGGCTTCGATGGGTACAGGTGCGTGTCCAATCACTGCTACTTCTCGCTCTTCCGCGCACGCTACATTTTTGACCAATACTGATTGTAGGACTGGGCACCATATCGAGACCGGTCAGTTGGGCTAATTGGTAATCGACGCTACGTGATGAGCGTGGCACACGGCCCTGTCGTATTTAAGACGTGCCTCTGTATTCTTGCTGTTGCTTTGCGATGATAAGTCAACACTAAGTTGCCACGCGCACCTCGCTGCAGTCACCTCACAGAGGCAGAGAGCATAGAGTAGAAGTTACCATCGTTTTCTATTCGGAAACTGAAATGCGTATTTTTCATTTTGCCGATAACGCAGGGATGAAGGCGTGCACAATGACTAAGCGTTCTGCATGTAGGTTATACGATGGGAAAGCTGTATCTGTCCATAAAAATGTATTGGCGCCGACATTAACGATTCAACAAACGCCGGTACTGCATGTTTTATTCGTAACAAAGACCACATTTCGCGGTCAAAAGCAAGGAACCAGCTCCATTGTTTAAATTCTAATACGTACTGCATAGCGCGCCGACTTTAAGTATTCGCAGGACATGACTAAACATTGAATGAATTGAAGCTTTAATTTTTTCCCCTCACTAGACTTTGGCGGACCGTAATTTCGCTGCTTAGTTTCTATAATTGCTCTTTACTTGTTCTGTTTTCTTTCTCTGTTTTTTTTTTCTGCTGTTCGCGTTTGCTAGAAGACGTAAGGTATCTGGACAGGGTACCAACGTACAGCGTTCCGAACTGGTTCGTCAAGTTCACACAAGGTCGCGCAGCAAAGTTCACCCCATGTGCTTTTTTAGGCTCACTCACGATTGCAGTAAATTACCGCCGAACGATAGCGCTGGCTCGAACGAAAGCGCCACAAAGCCGGCGTGTGCTCCCTGGCCCACGCGTGTGGGTGAAAGAAGGGAGCTCTTCTTTTGCCGAGCACGCGTAGCGCGCGCCCTGATCATTTTGCATATAGATACGATGGACCGGCCGCGCGTTCCCAATAACCGAGCAAGGGTCGATCACACCTATGTAAAACGGGCCTTTTGCCTCGTGTGATTCCTACGGGCGCATCATCTCGTACAGAAAGGCCGGTGTTCTTTGTGACGCTGCTTTAGGCAGCGGCAACTTCTGACTCTAAATAATGAGTAACGGTGTTGCTATTTATTCAGCCACTGATACTTATACGCGAAGGCTGCGCGTAAGCAAGTTTTGATGAACACCGCGTGTCGTGAACGTCCATGTGAACATGCTCATAGCGGCAAGCCCGCTTGTTGTTGTAGCATCGAGGGCAACGCTCAGCGGGACACGTATACATGAACGTCCATGCGGGTTGGCGAACAAAGAAGCGTAAAGCATTGGATGCTGCGGCCTGGAGACTTTAGAGCTGCTGACCGTAGGTCGGTTCTTATCGGACGACAGATCTCTAATGGAAACGCCAGATGCTTCTTGCCTCGCAGGGCGTTATAGAAGCGCTACTCCTGATGAAGGACGAAAGGTCAAGCGACGGGTGCACCGAAAACAAGCGCCCAGCGTCGGCCAACCGCACACCCATACTCTAAGCTACCGACGCTGCCCGAGTCCACTCGCTCTTATAGGGCGGCCATTGCTTTGGCCACAGAGTACGGTCGTTCTTCCTCATCGGTATCTCGATTTTATCTATTGCTGTCATACCAGGTATGCGTCAACCAAATGCATCTTAGAAGTAGGCCAGCTACTTCGCATGCTGCACCCATCGTCCCACACAGCTATAGGTTTATGACCTCGTGTGAGATTCATGTTCTCGTTGAGCGGGCGCAGCTGCCACAGCTCTTGTGGGGCCGATAATGCGAGTATCGTATAATATGCTAGCCCTGCTAATTTCTATACGACTTGTGAAACGCTGAAACTGTCGGTCGTGCGGAGTGGCTCTTTGTTATCCTCGGCAGTATCCATCGATATCGCCACGTTAGCTGCGCTTCAATGAATGAACTGCAAGAAGTAGGAGGTATTTGCAAGTATAACACTAAGTGTTCCGATAACCGTGTCGCGTGAGCAAGGCCCGAAAGTCAGCCTCTGTGTTTTCAGTGTTACCACTCGCACGGGAGGTCAATATACTCATAGAGAGCCGGTGCAAGATTCCGCCGATGATCTCCGCGACGAAAACACGCGTGTCATCGCTGTGTTGAGGTCATTGATAATCACGATACGCACACTCCTAAACGGAAAGGCAACAACAGCGGCTCGAAGCGCACTGCAAGTTCCGGATACTTTGGAGCAAATCCTTTCGAGCCTTCATCAACGTGGCGTATTGTAGTCTAGTTCATCTAGGGCAACTGCAGATGAACCGGACTATGAAACAGTTCGCAGTTTGAGACCTTCTGGGTATGCGAGGTGAACGCTGCTGTTCGTGCTAGCGTATTAGTTGTACTCTCTTTCCTTCTTCCTTTCTCCGTTCTTTTCCTCCCCTTTCCCCCTCTGTGTAGGGTAGCAAATCTGGTCTAGCCTGGTTGGCCTCCCTGCGTTTCCTTTGCGTTTCTCTCACTCTCTCAACAGTATACGTGAACCACCTCCCTATCAATGATGCATCGTCTCTTTAAAACCACAAAATCAGACATACGGGCGCTTTGTGTGCCGCTCGGCGTTTCATACAACTCACAGAAGCGTTTTTCATTGCAGCTAACGTAGGGCTATGTAACAGGTCCATTGCGTGGTCAATTGATTCAAACGATGTGGATGTTCCCTATAGGTAACCGTACTCACAAAATGTCAGCGCGGACTCCGGCGTTTACCGCGCAGGAACAGTACTGACGACGTCACCAGTCTGTGCTCGCCCGGTCGTCTCCGTAATTAAGCAAAGACTGCGAGCCAACTCTCGCAAGCGGAGTCTACAAAGCATCTTTCGGTTGAAGTGGACGCCGAAGTTTCCTCGGAAGGAACGCTAGCGTCGACGGTGAAATCGCATACGTGGTGTGGCCCCGCCTTCGGTCTACGACATGACAGCCGCCGCTGCATCGGGCAACCCTTGACGCGCGCTCTCGGTGCTTCCCAATAATTGACGATCCCCGATGGAGTCGGTCGTCCTTGCGAGGGATCCTCTAATTTTCCTCACCTCGCGGGGCACACCCCCAGATGCGTGTTACACGGCTGGCGAATCCGCAGAGAAAGTGCAGCGAACAACCTTCGCCAGGCATTCCGTGCCTTTCGGTTTCACAGCCGCCATCTGACTCTGAGCCCGGTGAAATCAATAGGCGCCGTCGCTTGCACTGGTTGTGCACCGGTTGGAATACGATGTGCATTTGAGGGGACACCCCCTACGGGCCGTCTCTCGATTGCCGTGGTTACGCCTATCCCTGTAACTTGAGCATGAGGCGTGCGCCTCCGAAAGGTGATTGTGAGTGATTGCCTGGCGACGAGCGAGAACTGCCTCACCCATCCAGCCTTCTTTCTTTCTTTCGTTCACTTTGTCCACCTTTCTTTTCGTGCATCCGTCATGTTGGAATACAGAGCCGTCGTGAATATTTGCGACACTCCGGAATCGCACGAAAGAATTCCCTCGTTCGTTGACTTACATCCAGAGGGGACAGCTTTTGTAGGCTGTAGCCGAGGGTGTCTTTGCGCTCGCCCGCCGTCACCAGGCTCCCAGTCTCTAGTACTGCTATTCTATTACTGGCTTCTCTATTAGTGGGCGCCGCAGTGACCGACAACTCTTATAACGTGTACATTGTCCTGGTGATCACACACACACACACACACACACACACACACACACACACACACACACACACACACACACACACACACACACACACACACACACACACACACACACACACACACACACACACGCACGCGCACACACACACACACACACACACACGCACGCACGCACGCACGCACACACACACGCACGCACACACACACAAACACACACACACACACACACACACACACACACACACACACACACACACACACACACACACACGCGCGCGCACACACAGAAGGCTTCTCCGCACGGAATGAATTAATGCGGCGAAGCCAACTTTGACAAATGGCACTCGAGGAGCTGAGCTCGGATAACATTTCGGGCAGATCCTAAAGCCAGGGTGTTTATCTCGCCGCGCTCCCCCGCTTTGTAGCAGGCCAAAGCCGAGGTAACTTTCCACTAAATAATTGTGGCGATTTGGGCCTGTTGTCTGTACACCAGGAACTATTTGTAGCGCAAGAAACACAGACACAAAAGAAGACAAGAGAGTATACATACGAGCGCTCGCATGCCGTTTCTTGTCTTCTTTTGTGTATGTGTTCTTCGCGCTGTAAATCGTTTCCGCTTACGTCTGTC
This sequence comes from Rhipicephalus sanguineus, assembly GCF_013339695.2. Lineage (NCBI taxonomy): Eukaryota > Metazoa > Arthropoda > Arachnida > Ixodida > Ixodidae > Rhipicephalus > Rhipicephalus sanguineus. The sequence goes on along the minus strand of NC_051177.1, from coordinate 147,560,788 downwards.
GCTGTCGGTATAAACAGCGACTTCAGTGGTGGGCTCGCGTCCACCGGCAGCGCTGATTGCTCATTTGGACACCCCCATGCAGCGCGGCTAGTCGAAGAAGGAGAACCTCGACTTGCGGTAGGTTCTTTACCGCCTTCACGGAGCGCTTCGGCCTCACACGAACTCCGGAGGCCTCCCCGCTGAGTCGAAAGGGGAACCGGCGCGTTGTGTGCAACACCGCGGATGGAAGCCAGCGAGCCGCAAATAAGTTCGGTCCCTCGAACCCGCCATCTTTCCCCAGCCCTTTTTTCGCGTATCCATGCTTCTCGACGCGCGAATTATTTAATAAACGCCACGGGGGCACCTCGGGCCGCGAAATGCGGATGGTCTCGAGCGTCCGGCAAGGTGCTTGACCGCGCGGGCCGCCGCCAACGCTGCTGCTGCGCCCGCAAGAGAGCCCTCGAGGAAGGGCCAATTCCAGCTCCGTCACTTTCACTTTTTCCCGGAGCTCCTGTCGACCAGGCGGCGTGCCCTCCTGCCTCCCGCCCTGGCCTCGCCAAATGCCGGCCTGCCGGTTTGCTATGTGATGTGCTGCTTGTTTCATCGGCCGCTAGCCTGCAGGGCCGGGATTATTTTCGATTCCGCCGCCGCACGACGAGCCACCACAAGTTCTGGGAGCCCGTTCGCTCTTACGGCATCGTCACTTCCCCTTTCACGTATGCCCACTCCCTCCCCTCTTGTTCTTTTTTTTGGGAGGAAGAGATTCTATCCGTGCCTTCCGTTCTTATTTTATGCTTTATTTTTCGGCCCTCGAATACCGTGCCTCGCTTTGTTATTCGCTGCTTTCACTGACCGACGCTCCCTTCCGATATCCGACCCGGCCGACGGGTCACCGTACTACGTTCACTGCCAGCCTCGGGACTCCGTCACTTTCACCGAGGCGTCCGTGGCGGACAGTGTTGCTTCATCTCGTCTTCTACGTGTCGCCTGCGCATAATTCCCCGTGACTATCTTCCGCTCTCCATCTTTCCTGTCGCTTTCCGCGCGTTTTGTTGCGTCCCTGTCGGCGGACAGTGTCGTCGCCCCGCCAGTTCCTGGTCGCCGCCATCTTGCTGCGGTCCCCCTCCCCCCCACTCTTCACCCCCCAGGGATTTTTCCTTCACGGCCTTCACTTCTTAAGTAGATCATGTACGCCGCGTCAGACGCGCCGCGGGCTCGGCCGGCCCGCCAACTTCTCTGCCGCGGTTTACCACACAGTTCATGTCGAGAACGGCTTGCTGTGTGGTCGCCACGAGGACCTCCGCGCGTATGTGTGTACCCGAATCTTCAGGTGTCGGCGAGGTCGAAGTGCGCGCACGCGGCATGCAAATTCTCGCGCGTGCTCTCTCGGGCAAACTCGCGCGATTGACGTAATACTAAGTGTCGGCGTCCTCTTCGGTTTCTTCATCCACTGCCCCCGCGGCGTCCGCGTTGCCCCGCTGCTCGGTCGTCAACACTGGTTCGTGAAGAGGCCGGGTGCAACGAACAGCCGCTCTCTTCGTAATCCTTCTGTCGGAAAAGGTCATTGCTACCACGCTCTTCATGAAATCGGGATTCACTCGAGGAACGCGCGCCCCTGGCTGCGCGCAACTGGCCGAACGGCGGCCGATTACGTAACACGTGTGACCGCATGGCTATGGATGCTGGCGAGCGACGTCAGGGTTGTGTGCGCCTTCGTAGTCAAAGCTGAAGTGTGAACAGCTCAGTGAAAATGATGTTTCGGAAAAAAAGAAAAGCCGAAACCTTTCGCAAGATCTTCGTGTAGACATTATAAGTGTTCCAAAACAGCCAACTAAGAGGAATAGGTACAGCTTTAGTTTCTAGTTGTGTCCGTCAACATGTGCACACCAGCATTCAGAGGCAGTCTCTAGACTACCACCGTTCCTCTTCGGTGGCGGAGATCACAGGCATGCGCAGGGTTCCCCATTAGGGGGAGCAAAGTTTCATCGCAGTCCCCCCCCCCCCCCCTTAGTTGATTAGAGGGGGAGGGGGCGCTTCGTTAATGTAGTAAGTGCAATCCTTTGTTGCACCGCGATTAGTTCAGTAACTAGATTCAACATCGTCGCGCATGTGGTTGGCGCAGGCATACGCATTTATGTGTGTTTATTTAAAATAAAAAGTCTATTCATAATTGTGTGCGTTGTTTCTGATGTGGGCATTTTGTTTGCTCCTATAGGATCGGCCTCTGCGGCTTCGACAACCCGATGCGGGACCCTAGGACCGAGGAATTAAAGAAACAAATCGGCCACGTGAGTTTGTGATGTATTTCATCGTGTCGAACTTTGCACTGTACCCTTTGATCGAGTAGTGGCACACCAACTAGGCGTTGTTGATGTGAACTGAAGTAACGCACTGGGCGAGCTGGTACAGGCTCATAGCGACACAGAGTGAAGAAAACGGGACACAGGGAACAGGACACAAGACGGGCGCTGTCCTGTGTCTTCTCCTCTCTGTCTGTCGCGCCGCGAAGAAAATTGGGGCCATATTCGCAAAACTTTTCTTTCGCAAGAGCCTTTTCCCATTGGCCGGCCAGCTCTGCTAATCATATGTCCAGCGTCAGGATTTGCTGAAATATTCTCTTACGAACATTTTTAGCGTAAGACATTTTTTGTGAATACGGCCCCTGGACACCGGGAAGACGAGACAGGACCAGCACCCGTTCTGTGTCTTTTTCCCTGTGTCTAGTCTTCTTCGCACGTCTCACTATGGGCCTCGTTGATGCAACCAATTTGTTTAGCGCTCGAATGAAACTCTCGTAACTCTTATGCGAATTTCAGGCCTCGCAACGTGTATACTTACGTGATTTTTTTTTCTGCAATTTGCTCAGCCGCGAACATGTAACGCAACACGTGCCAGAGTATAGCAGAACGTCGTAACTGCGTTGCAACAGCGTTTGGGGAAATAATCGAGTGTTTCGTAACAGGTCCTCGAAACAGCACCAGTTTCGGAACATCGCCGAAATGCTGCAGGACATGAACGCGAAACAAAGTGACTTATATGTATCTTTCGATGAGGATTGCATGCAGCACTCACGAAATAAGAACGCTATGTCGTTAGTGTCTTATTCCATTCAGAAAAGCGGCCTATCCTGTCCCGGCTAGATGTCTGCGTACTGGCAGCGGCAAATGCGAAGTGGTCGGCGACTGCAGCCCCACCCCCCCCCCCCCCCCCACGGAAGAAAAAGAAGAAAAAAGAAAGAAATGTTAACGTCGCAGATGTTCATAGGAAAATGATGTCATGTACCCGCAGTTTCAGACATACTAAGCGAAAGAGGTTGGTGAATAGCAAACAATTACGAAACTAAAGCTTCTTTGAATTCAGTCTTCCTCATGAGCGACAGCCAACGAACTCAGCCTCATTAATTAACTGTTCACCACACTGTAGTCAAAGATCAACAGTGTAAGAAAATCAGCGGGAAAGGTCAGTGTCGGTTATCCGCGCGTGCGCGCTGTCTAATTATCGCTGGAATGAACTGCTAAGATGTGGGAGGTATGCGCGCGGAGTACGAGAGGAGCAGGCCTGCTGTATGTATATATGGCTTCGGCGCCACGAGAAGAGGCTCGGATTGCTTAATGAAGACCTACCGCCATGCCGTCGCCCATACATCTTCAACTTGGTTCTCAAAGGGGAGGGCGGGTGCCGGCCCACACCGCTGCCACTAATTAAACGCCAAGCTCATGCATCTTCGCTAAAAGGGGGGGGGGGGGCATCCTCTTTCGCCGAGTTAAGTCCACGAAGCAACACGGCGACGCTAAACGGTCACCATGCATCAGGCTGGGCGGAAGCAACTATGGGTGAAACCCTCCCGCCGCGCCTTCCCAACCAGTTGTCGATCCACCGCAGCAACCTCAGATTTCCACCGACAGAGAGCGCGCGGGGCGCCCAGTCGGGGCCAATTCATTACGGCTGCCCCCGGCGTGCTTGTTAGTTTGAGCGATGGGGCCTCTGCGGGGACCACCAATTGACGCGTCACGCGGCCCTCCCGTAGAGACCAAGTGACCAGCAACAGCAGTGTTGCAATGAAACCTCGCCGCGTTGCCGACAAACGCACTCTCTCTCTCTCTCCTTCACCGTTGGCCCCAATCACGATAGGTGTGCAACGAAGCGGGTGATCTCTGGCTCATCGACACCGCGTGTGGCACGCATACACGGAGTCAATGCGACGCCGACGGTCCCGCGCCGGTGGCTGGGTTCTTCCCGCGGATTGCTGTCCCGCCGGTGCGAGTCATTGAATCATGGGCCGCACTGCGAATCACTAAAGCAGGCGCCCCGATCATTCGTGCTTGCAATTACGTTTCTGATACACGCGTTACAGTGTCTACGGTGCCGCGAATAGATGTCGGGCGAGCTACTAAAACGGTGGTTGGGCGATGATCCGCACGCGATCCGGCGATTGAGACTGCTACCTCGTTGGGTAACGTCATTACTGTTCAACTGAAAGCGAGATGGCCGAATTAGAGACTGGGAGTGCAGAATAGCACTCATATAGAGGATATAGTATATACTGAGGAGGTCAAAAGTCAGAAATCGGTTGCGAATAGCAACTAGATGCATGTACCCCAAACGTAACAGCGCTGCTATAAATTCTGTTCATTCTCGCCTTACTTCTCGATAACTTAGTCAATTCGTCACGACCAGGATACGATCGAAAGCGTGCGAAGTAGAGGGCGATTCTCAGAAACCAATCTCCCGATTCATCATCGAAGAGCGCCACGCAGCCTGACCGAGATCGAGTACAGACACAACATAAGCATTGTAAATGTGTCGTAGCTGGGCTTTCTATACTAAAAGTTCTCGCCTCGTCTTGCTTTAGTTCTTTTTTTTTTCCTGTCAGGCGTTTCACATCGTCGTACCACGATCCTGTGCTGTAGTTGTCCTTTGCATATTAGCGATTACGTACTGACCATGTCTAGAGAATAGAAAAAGGCGAACACTGCACGCATTGCTCGTTCTATATTTTCAATTGGCAGGATAGTAATTGTAGCATGGTCTTTAATTATTTAGTATTGGAGTCTGTGTCAACTTTAGTTGAAGCCTCTAAGGGGTCGTGGTTTGTAGTCATTTACTAAAATTAATTGAGAAAGAAAGGGTAACTAAGATTCTCATAGCATGTAATATAACTCGTAATCATAGTCATTCCAGTGATATGCGAGGGACGTCACTTGAAAAGACCTGCGTTGCGAGCGGTCGCACGCTGCCTATTCCTAAGTGACTATGCAAAATTCATGTCCTCGTGCGCGTGGTTACCTCTCCGCCCCGACTCCTTCGTTCTAAAATTAGAGCTTTAAGCTACAGAAAGCTTCCGGTCCTTGACCTAACGGCTTCTTAATACTACGTGTCTTGCTTGTCTTGCTTGTCTGTCTTATCGCTCCTAGCATCAGCTGTTAACTGACCTCCTATGGCGCCCAAACTGACCTGTTGTCAGCAGTTCTCCGAGACATTTAGAACCCGGAGCGACGGACGCCTTCAATACCAAAGCGTATCGGTTTCATTTCACTTCACTTAATCTCTATGCCGCCATACTGTGACAACCCACGAAGGGCGGCTGCCCTTTGAAGGCGAAAAGACACTGGCCGTTTGGGTGCATTCGTAACGACACGACTTCTCCGGCGGTGCGGCCGTAACGAACCTCTGCTTCTTAGCCACGCTGTATCTCTGAATATGTCTAGTCACAGGGGTTGGAGGGGCAAAGCCAAACCATAACGTTAACACGCCGTCATACTTTATACAGAACGTTGCCCTTACATGTGGCATCACAAGGCTTAGCCTCAGCCCCCTTCGTGTAGGCTCGTGCTTTCTAAACCAGTTGAAACTGCAGTTTGTTTTGCACTGCCGACGGCCAAATGCTCGCACAGACGCGAGGGTAACACTCGTTTTCGTCGACGACTTGGGCGCAATACGCATTCTCGCCCGCAGTCCTCGGTGCCATATATTTCCCTCCATTCAGCCGAGCCGCGTTTTTCCGGCAGCCGTTATCTCCCTTCGTTTCCAGAAGGGGCGCGGGCACGCGAAAGAAATAGAGAAAGCGAAACTAGCCGCGCTGTCTCGAGCGTCTCGTATTCAGAACACGACTCATACATGGGCTCGGAGATTATGCCCGAAGAGGGAATTCAGCCAGAGTGCCAGGAGTCACGCTGGCGCTTGCAGGAACTACTCTGTACATACAACAGCGTTGTGTGTTGTTCCTTTTTTTTTTCCTGTGTCAAGCTTCCGGTCGTACGCGAGTAAATTTAGTGCCATCCTGTGCAGAAACCGTGCACAAGCGTTCGCAGTATGCGACGCGCATGTTGATGCTGACAAACGTCCTTCGGAAGAGCTTCGCTTTGCAACTGTTTCGCGGACAGCTCCGTGGACGAGGCGGCAGGACTGGACACGAAGTAATGTGTTATACGAATATATACGTTTTTCTTCACGACCGGAATGCCCTGAAGAGGTCTGTATTACCGGAAAGTATATATGGTGGTTAATAGTGGTGTGTCGATAGACAAAGTAAACACTGTGTTTGCTGCCACAATGATTCGCCTATCTTTATTGTGCGTTCTGAAATTTAGGCAATGTTGGAACGCACAACGTTCTAATTTGTCGTATGTCACTGTTCCTGGTTGTCATTGGTTCTTTCTTATCTATCTTTGTGCCTTGACACAGACTTAACCGTGAGGCACAACGGACGCCAGCCGGCGGTTTTGATAAATGAAGCCAAAGTACATGTGATACATTCGATTGGTAAATTATCGTCTTCGTTATTCTTTTTCTCAATTATTATTCCACATATAGCTGCGAGGTTTAAATGACGTAGGGTGAAACGTCTTGCTGAAACTCGTGGTGCGGTCAGCATGGAGAAGTTGCGTCGATCACACCGCTGCACGCAACAACGAAAGTGCGCAGCAGCGCTAGAGGTTGAAAGTGTATAATCAAGAGGGCAGAGAAGTTTACTTTCTCCAATGGGATGCGTCTGATACAGGAGCTTCAAGTCTGCTAAGCGAGGTATAACTATTTGGAGCAGTGCCGGAAGCTGCGCGGAAGGACGCACGCGGACGACATTTGCGTCGCGTCACCGACAGCTTCGCGACGCGGCCTCTGATGACCGACTCACGCACCAATCCGAAAACGAGGAAGATCCCGCTGGTCTCACGACACGAGCTCCCCGCAGGGCCTCCTAAAAGTCACGCTATCGTTGTCGCTTGCTCTGAATGCTGCAGTGCATACGGCACGCTTTACCCGGAAGGCAGTGACGTGTGGTTACGGCTAGTCTATCGCCGTTTTGTGCCACGTAATCGCTGTTTATTCTTTGCTTCTTTCATTACTTACTGGCTTTCATTGTTTTTTTAGGCGTTCGCTCAAACACTCTTGACATTTCTGTAAGCAGGCGTTACCTTTTGGTCGTGGCTTCCTGTGGTTCATATATATATATATATATATATATATATATATATATATATATATATATATATATATATATATATATATATATATATATATATATATATATATATATATATATATATATTTGGCTGGTTAGTTCCGGCACTTATACTATGTTTTATAGTCATTTTCAAGTATGGCTTTCAATACATGAATGCCTCAGTGTCGCCGTAAACGATGTCTCCCCTTGAGATAGCCAGCTCAACCTACGTTTCCGCTTTTTCTTTCTTTTCCTTTCTTCTTCCTTTTATTTTGTTATTGCTGTTCGTATAAAAGAAGTGAGAAAAAACAAATACGATGTCCTTCTTTAGTGCGCATGCTGCAGCCATAAGCTTGCACTTTCCACGCTTTCCTTTCAAGATATGAGGCGAATGTGTTCCGTGCACTACAAACTTGAAGTGGGCACCAAATTTTTGTTTCTTGTCTCTATTAGTCTCTGCCCTTTCAGTCTTTTCTTGGCACGCTTTTATGCAAAACAAACTGGCCCTCTTTGAATGTCGTGTAGACTCTGTGTACTACTTGTGCAGTGTGTTCAAATGTTTTTGGGCGGTGTACATCGTAACATGTCAAATTAGTTCGAACGTCGATTAAAGCACACGTTTATTTTCTTCGGTAGATGTTCAATCGCGCATTCAGCGGCCTATCAAAGATTGGATACAGTATCTGAGGAACAGCTATGTCGTTCCGATAGCTCCTGTTTCAAGTGTGCTCCATAAACACCCCGACTGCTAACCTCTCATGCAACGGGGCAGCCTGGGAATGAATGCACGTTTTCTTAAGGACTCCGTCTCTTGGCAGCCCTTGCGATCTGATTATAGCACTCGCAGCCCCTATGCGGTGAGACAAAATTGGAAATGAGTTCTATTAAGGAATTCGTTCGATAAGTGAGAAGGTCAACAACTCTTGTCAGATTACCGCGCTGATACGTTTGTCTTTCTCGCGATCGAACGTTGTTACGCGAAAGCAGCCTCACTCAATGCATCACTCGACATTCCAGATGGCAGAATACTTTCAACGTTCGTGTGCCACTGACACGGCGAAACGATATCGCGTTCGTGTGTGTAAATACTCAGCACCACTGTTCGACAAGCTGCGGTATACATTTCACAAAGAAGACGATACGGCCATACGTTCTAACCTCCGACGTGTACACCACAGATGGGAGTAAGGAGTTGTACTGAGCACGCAATGAATACCGTCGCGCACAGCCTCTGGTAAAACAGCAATTGGAAAAAAAAATAAAACATCTCAATCCCTGCTTGTCCCACCGCACTACGCCCAAGTCTTAAATCGATGCAGACGGAGCCACAGGATCAGAGAAGGTATGCATGCACAGTATTCGGGGCGTCCCCGTGGCGGCAACGAGGGGGTTATCGAATGTCAATCGGCGGCACTGCGCGTGCGCCGCATCGTTTGCCCGGGGCTTATCGCGTCGTGAACCCCTTTTCTCGAAGACGATGCACGTACCTTAGCCCGACCGCGTTTGCTCCTAGACGCCGCCAGCTGGAGCTCAACGTGGGCCCTCGAAAGCAGCTCGCCATAGACAGGTCTTTTTCTCCCGAATGCACTCGATCGGCGAAAGTGAAGAGCTTTTACTTTTCCTGCGTAAAAACCTCGAGATAACGAGCTCGCTTTTTTTTTTTTTTTGTCCGCTTGTACGTATAAAAGGCAACGAGGCGACTGCCGGACAGACGGGGCGACGTCTCTGATAGCGTGTTTGTCTCGCTTTAATGGGGGTAGGTAAATAAATGCGCTCAGTGATGCCTGTGAGAGTTTGAATCGAAAAAAGAAAGGGGGAATGTGGCCTGCGGCTAAAGAAACGCTCGAGCAAGCGGTCTAGAGAGCGGGCACGTAGCATGGCTGCGCGTCTTGCGGAGGTGCGCGCGGTCGCATCTGCTGCCTGCTGTAACATACACGACGGAGTGCCAATATGCAGCGCCATCCGGAATTAGATGGGAAGCCCCCTTATCCGGGCACCGAATTTTTCGGGCGGTCAGGGAACCCTTTGCCTTTGAGCGGGACAGTCGTGTATGCGCCCGATACTCGGAAAAAGGACCAATCATACGCTGTGGCATTAGCCGAGTAATGCGAAATGATGCGTTTGCGAGGCCTTATCGTTGAAAGAAGAAAGCAAAACTGCAGAAGTACGGAAGAAAATGAAGCAGTGACGCAGTGAAAGAGGCATACGTGACAGTGACCCCTCTTGCCTACTTTCCATATGCACTTGGGAACGTGGTCGCGAGAGAACCAGCAACAATTTTATTTATTTATTTATTTATTTATTTATTTATTTATTTATTTATTTATTTATTTATTTATTTATTTTATTGTAGCTATTGAACCTCTTTCTGCGTATCTTATGGAACGTTCGTGGAAGTTGTGGAGGCTGCCTTCTTGGAGTGCAGCACGCGTGATTGCTTCGCCGTAAGGCTAGTATGTAAAGGCGAGAGATGCACGTGGGCGGAACCAGTGGCGCCCTTCTTCCTGGCCAGTGTGTGCACTGTCGTCGAAATACGTGAACTGGGTGCCTCAATTCGTAGTCGTCGTCGTCCTTGTTGTTTGAGAGAATCCCCCCAGATTTACAGCGCTGGTGCCTGCTCTGCTCTTGGGCCAGTCAACCGCGGCACAAACATTAAATATAAACAAAAAAATACGTGAGCCAGAAAACCCCGCGGGAAGAGCTCGATCACGTGTTCTTCGAGATCTGAAGGACGTCGTTGATAAAGACCGAAAAAACCAGTGCCTTGAGAGCAAAGCGTCATCGTCATCGTCATAGTCCGCGTTGCAATCATCATCATTGGTGATTTGTGAGCCCTACAGTGTTTTACAGCTTCCATCGGAGTCACGGAGCTCTCGACTTTGACGCTTCAAACTCTGTTCCTGAACGTATTACGTTACAAAAACAAGAATTATCGTGTTCCGCCGAACAAATCGAGCAACGATATCTGCGCCACCTCTTCGCGCAAACGACGCTCGAGCTCATGGATCGTTCTATGCAGAGTGGCATGGCTTTCTTCTTCAGTTATCTCTTCGATAATAAATCCTTTCGCACCACTAAAGAGCTTTCTGTACAATGCGTTTTCATTAATCGGAAGCGGCCTCATTGAACGCATCTGATCCGAGAAGCCTCTTATAACCGCCAATCTAAATTTGCGCGCTTTTTCCGGTAGCTCCACCGCTTTCTAAATGACTCTTCAAAGGTTCAAGCGACTCACTATCTTCGTAGATGTGTTAGGGAGTTACATCGTTATCAAAACGAAAATGTCCTATAGCTATGTGTTTATGCCGTATTCAAGTCGCATTGCGCACAGTTTTGCAACGACCACCTCTATCGCACACAGGAATTCAGAAAGGATTACATCGAGTGCAACGACTTCCGTGGGTATCGCGTTGTAGCAGCACTCAAGAACGAGAACGAAAGTGACCTGCGTGGCTCCAAAAAGCCGACGGTTAGAGTGTCTACTCTCGGTCGCCTTTTAGATTAGCTCGTTTCCATAGATTTCCAGATATGCCATCGCTCCAGTTTGATTCACGAGGTCTCTGGGCCCAGACGGAAGCATGGAGTTGACTTTTGACTTAAGCGTTATACGTTCCACATCCCTACAGGCTTCAGCAATGCGCGCTGGCGCGCGCCGCCGCCATTTTATTGCCCACGCGTGACGCTGTAAGTCGCAATTTAACGAGTCACCTTTTTATGATCTGCCGGCTCCGTGGGGTCCGATCGTAAAGTGCGCCCCAAAATCCTCTTAAGGTACACGCGCCGACGCGTCTCGCATGGCTCACAGGCCTGGTAACTCGGAGATCCTATTACCTCTGGGTGACCTAGACGAAGCCATACAAGGGGCCGCGTACTTTTTTAACGTCCGGGCCCTACACCCCTCGGACATTCCTATTTCACCGGGTTAGGAGTGCATCCCGGTTACCTGGTCTTCCGGCCACCAGGGCGCGCGCGCGCACCAATAAACGGAGGGTTATGCCTCTGAGGAAAGTACGGACACGTCGTTTGCTGGGCACTGCTCAGTTTTACATTGGAGTTAAGCGTGTATGCTCGCATTACAGGTGTAAATGCGATGGATGTGCCCACAGCGAACTCATTCGGCATCGGTTTGACCTTTTAGGAACGTCTGGTGGGTAGTGCGCCAAACTCCGGAATAAGCATAACTGAAGCCACGCGGGGGCCCTAGCCATAAGTTGTGTCCATTACTTTTTAAGTAACTAGGCTTTAACGGTGAATTCAAGGCAAGGGCAATAATTGTGTGTCCCTGAGAGAGGCCTCCATCTTGCAGTGGACATACAACAGGCTGCTGGTGACGGAATTCACTCGTCGATTGGTGAGCCACGCGGACACCCTGTTACCAGCACCATTGGCAAAGCTGACGCTGGTGGTATGAGTTTGTGATAGAGCGTGAGCGCAAGCGCCTCAGCTCTTTAACTTGATTCTGTGCACGCAATTTTATCGCTGAGTGCTCGATCCCTCAACACTGGAGAGGGAAAAGTTTATGCGTTATTCACGAGTCGGTCTCGTCTTACTAGAGCTTAAGGCAGCTTTAGTGGGTCTGTGAACACTTCAAACTTGCGCTGGCAATCATGGAAAAGTAGCATGGGCGGTCATTTGGGAGCGTTTGGTTAGGTATGTATTCGGGTTAATTGTAGACAGGGTTTTTTTTCAACAGCGTCGGCTATTGCCCGTGCTTTGGGTCAGGGACGCTGTCTGGAACAGCGATTATGGACCGGAGAGTCTCATGAGAAGGTCATTTTCAAGCAGCAGCGCTTATCTTCCATCGGCTGTTCTTCGAGCGGGCCACACTTTAACCCTTTGGCGTTGCAAGAACGATTACATAATGCCAGCCATGCTCGGGACGATGGCCTTTTTGTCCGGACGCCCTGTCTGGTGACTTAAATTCGGGCAATAAAGTGGCCTGTAAAACGAGAATGTAGATAAGTTCACAAAAAAAAAGGGAAGAAGTGATTCTTCGTGCAAAGCTGCAAAGCGAAGAAAGTTGCGTCGCGCATCGTAAAAATATTACGAGATGGGATGCACAAGCAAGTGCGATGCATATGACCTGCTTTGTTTTTGCGCTATGAACTGGAGACCATAAACAATGCGCGTCAGGAAAAGGCAGGAGTTGGAAGTCACGAGTGAAGCGGTGGGCTTGGTCTAGAAATGACGCTTATACTAAAACCCTTTTCGTGAACTGAAAAGCGTGGAATTATAAACGAGATGTCGTAAATATGTGTAATCGTTACGGACGCTATGATACATCCCTTCTCTGGAGATTTTTCCTAAAACTTCGGCATGGATTATGGCAGGCCAATGGCTGGGAAAATCCTCACCCAGCAGTGTGAACGGTGAGAAGTACACTGGTCTGCACTATAGACGAGTGAGCTCGAATGCTCAAAGTAGCAAAACTATGCGGCTTGGGCAATTAATTTTCCTGCTCCTGTCCCGTCTCCTCTAACCTTTCTGATTCCTTACCCCTTTACCCAGTACACTTTTAACTATAAATAGTTGAGTAAGTTGGTGCATATTCATGGTTTTAAAGGCGCTTGTTGTTTACTTGTTCTTGCTACTACGTCGCTGTTTAGTGCAGCTACATTTTCAGACCATGAAACCCAAAAGAAGTTCGCCAACCGTTCGTAGGTATACTCCGGCCATACCTCGCTGTCTTGTATTTTTTCCTTATTGCCCTGTGGTTAAGTGACCGAGAGGCAAGCGTTACATATACTACCATAGGGAAAATTTAGAGTAAGCTTAACCTGGCTATTAAGATCAGGCACAAATTCTTGCGTGGAGCTTGAAGCTGCCAGCCATACAGAGAAATTGAGAAACCACGCCGTAATACGTTTATATAGTTGAGCTGGCCCGGCGGCCTGTCTGAATCGCTTAATGGAGTTGATGATTAAATTGCTAATCTCGTGGGACCTTTCCGAGGCGTGCCGTACACACGGGTCGAGGTAAAAAGAGCCGTGGTTAATTCATATGTGACCTGTGACATCTGTGACTTACGGGACGTGTCCCATGGAGGGCGGGTAAGCGTGCAGGTCAGGCACGGTTCAAAACCATGAAATCGGAATCTTAATGCGAACTGAATTACCCTCGTATAGGTGTTAATGATGCTTACTTAATTGATGAACCTGGAGGTGTCTTAAGCTTATAGAAACCCGCCGAATTATCTCGCCAAGCTGAGTTAATTGCTCTTCTTGAGCTTTATGCTAATGAGTCGTATATAACGCAGCTTGGGAATGTTGTATTTGGCAATGAGTAAATTTCATTCCTGCGCACGAACAAATGATGAAGAGCGGAACTAGGAAACACAGAAAGTTGCTTCGTGTGGTCCATTTTGGTATGTAAAGGGACGAGCTGACGTCATGAGCAGAGCCTCAAGCAGTCGTCTTAATTACCCGGCTCGAGCTATGCGTTTGCAGATGTACGCACGGACTGAAATCATTTTTATGCATGCGTCACTATTTTTGCTAAGTGCTTTTTTTCTTTTAGTATGGACACAGTGTAAATTTGAGTGGCTACGAGCTAACACCATCATGAGGCTTCCATTTTGGTAGCTCTCGTTCATGAGGTGGCTTATGCGCCAGAGCTGCATGCGCATGCGCAAGCCCTCTGCTAGCCACGTTGATGACTCGTGGGCCAAAGTTCAAGGAATATGGCGAAAGATGAAGCACCTATACATAAACGTGCAAATAGCGTGACAGCACATGCACACACACACACACACACACACACACACACACAAACACACACACACACACACACACACACACACACACACACACACACACACACACACACACACACACATATTTATGGCGTTCTTTCACTGCGCTATGTTTTCATTTATTATTTTTTTTTTCTTTACATGGCTGGTAGTGCGCACTGCCCGTTTCTTTGCGATCACGCCTTGGGAAGCGCCGAGCGTGATGGTGAGCGCGGCCCAGTCAACCCGCGACGAGTGTAGGGCGTTGTTCGGGCCAGCTGGCGTGAGATAATTATTCCGCTCATTATTGCGTGTGTTCCCGTTACGGCATTTGAGCCAACGCACGCGCGCGCGCCCCCCGCTATATGCCTACGTGAGCGCAGGTTCGCCGTACCGCGCGAAATTCCAGCGGCCTCGTTGGCATGTGCCCGTATGCGTTGGTCCAGCGCTTATACCTCTAAAGCGTCTTGCTTGGTCTGGCGAGGGTTAGCTCCTTGGCGCAAAGATATATGGAGCCACAGACTTACATGCCTTCCTTTTTTTCAACCTCGTGTAGTCTTAAATTACCCTGCTCTAGTCGTCTTAATCAGTCATCCTAATTACCCGGCTCTGGCTAAGCGTTTGTAGATGTACGTATGGATTGAAATCATTTTTATCATACGTCGCTATTTTTGCGGAATGCCTTGTTTTAAAATTTAGTATGAGCAGAGTGTAACTTTGAGTGGTCATACGGCGAAATCATCCCGGTAGTGGACACGTCTTCTTCTTTTTTTCTTTATTTTTTGTTCGAAAAGGGAGAAGGAATACGAGAAACGCCATAGGAAAACAAGCACTCGCAATACTGATGCGCATCGATCTAAAAGCCGTCAGTTCGTGGTCAGAAGTCGTAAGCGTCTGTCAACAACGGCCCGAGTACCTGTATAGGCACTTAGCAAACATTTCAGACACACAGATTTGCCTTTCCTTAAGGACAGCTGTGAGAACGCGTAAAGCTTAAACTATAATACTACAAAAGTAACAATAATAGCAGTTATACCACATTTTGCGCTGAACAATTCAATTTAACCATAGCAGTATACTAACAATAACAGCAATGACGGTGGAGACAAAGACACGACGACAACAAAAGCTTTTCTTTTGATCCCTCGACTGTAATATTTACAAGAGATTCGAAGAGAGCGACATTTAATGAAACAACTTTCAAGCCTCGTACCGCGCAACGTCCCGCAGCTTTCGGACTGCGCGGTTTATAAACAGCAGCCCAGTGCCCTGTGTCCATCCACGCGTATAGAATTTTACGTGCTTTCACGGCAGCGCGCATCGCGATACCAGTGCTCCTTCTCATGTATTGCACAAGCGGCCCATAGGAGGCAAACAACTCGACATAACAACACTCAGACCAGCTTCCATGTCACAATCGGTGCCGGTGACCTTCTCAAGTCGCATAACTCTACTCCGCGTGCTTGCACTGGGCGAAGCTCAAAACAACATCATTTTTGGGATTGGCTTGTTTATATAGAGACAGTCGTCAGCGCTCCAAGGAAGCCTAGTTTTGTACTCTCAACTCCCTCTTTCTTTTTTTTATATTCACTCTGAGTCTTCACTAGAACAGCCAATTAGCTTCTGTCCTGCCTCGCGTACGTTGTAATGTAACCAGGCGAATGTGACTGACCCCTAAACCTAATCTGAAATGGCTGTTTCGCGATTTGGACTGGCGCCAATGAGTGCGCCCTTTAAAGCACGCACTTCGCCTCGCACGCGCGTTAGATAATGTTGCTCTGTTACAGCGATATCGAGTTCGGAACATTCCAACGACAGGATTTCTCGAGATTGCATATACGCGCACATCTTGTACTACGACTCGGTAGCCGGTGAACAGCTATAGCACGCCCCTCTGATAAATGTGCTGCTTCTGCTACAGGTGGTCGCTGCCTCCTTCCCCTCTTTACCATTTATATTAAGGCTCCCGGCGATGTGGAAATGCGGCGCGCAATGCGCAGCTCGGGAGGGCGTCCACCCTTGTTTACATATATACGTTAGCGCGCGTCCGCCAGCTCGTTAATACGACGTACGAGGCGGGCATGCGGAAAGCTTTCACTGCCGGAAGAAAACGAGATATTCGGGGCGGGCCCGCTATGGCCGAGAAAGGAAGCCACAGCGCCCCCTTGCGCGCCCCTTAAGAAGTGCAGAAGTGCCTTGCGCGCCCCTAAGAAGTGCATATGGCGGCGTGTTTTTACTTATTCACATTTGAGTATGTATTCTATTTATTGTAACCTTTCCATGAAAGAAAAAAACAACAACAGCGACACCTTCTCTATCTCAGCAGTCGTGCCTGTCTAGAAATAAAATAAAAGGACGCAAATGACGATAAAGAAGAGCACAGCGAAGGCTGGTATACAGCAACGAAAGGAACACTCTGGTAGATGCGAAATGCGGGGTTTGACAGATATGAAGAGCAGGCATTGCGGGTTTTCGGGGCGTTCCGGGTCGATCCTGAAAAGTTGTTGCTCAACATTCCATACCCTCCATGGGTAATTTGTCTGTATGCAACCGGTCACTGCTAATAAGTGCTGAGCGGGTCCTGTGATGGCGACAACAACGCACGCACGCGTCGATGCCAATTAGCAGTTTATTATAGTTCTCGTGCAGCACGTCCTAGAAGCGCGCCAACTGTAACGTATAGTATCTCTGTTACCAGTTTATCGCTTACTAAATACAACGACCCGCACCAGTGTAAGAGAACCGTTATCTTCTCATGTTTCGAGAAAACAAATCCGAGCCGCCGCGGACCAGTCTTGGAATCACCGTGAGCTCAGCACTCGGAAAACGAATTTCTTATTCCGATTAACCGTCCGCTGCAAACTCAGAGGCTAGCGGCAGAACTCAAGAAAAATAAAAGCTTTCTCTTCGCTCGCCTACCATTACTCCATATCTTGTGACGAGGAGGCGAATACTCTCAGAACTGGAGAAATAAATAGTCGTGGCGAAGAGGAGGAATTGACCGCCCATATAGGCCATGCCCGCGTGTCGGGCATCACGGCCTGCTTAGGGACTACGCGCTTGAACCTCTCCACACAGAAAAGAACGAGGCGCGTTATGACAAGCAACGAGACCCAGTGGAGAGGAAAGACAATCTCTCTCTCTCTCTTTCTCTCCGTTAAGCCTGGCATGGGAAGCACGGGGGCTGTCTGTGGGCCGATCGAAAAGCTTGAACGGCCAGCTCTCTTTGTGCGCACGTGAACTGCGTGAAACATGCATGGACTCAGAGAGGTGTTGGAAATGCTGCCGCTGCGCGTTTCTACAGGAAGCACTGTTCTTGCAACTTCGGATAAGCTCTCCCTGGGTCCCCAATTTTACTGCAGAAGCGAATGTTTCGCCATCTCCTGCGTAATGTTGCGTTTCAAGAAAACTGTACGTCATTGGCTGACATGGCGCAACAAGGGAGAACATACACTTATATCTCCTCGATATATACGTGTATAGCCATCTGTGCTAAGCGTGCAGACACCGCCCGGCAACCAATATGGGTCTTGCAAAACTGGTGTGTAATACTGGAAAGTGTGTGCATACGTGGGAGTGTTATGCGAACGTAGAGCATCTATAGACACGTGGTACACTACGCTTTCGATCAACAATAGCTGCGTGTGCGGAACATTTGCTCGCGGTTTACTGTGCGCCAAGTAATCCGGCAGCGTTTGACAGAGAGCTTCGTGCTTCGGTTTCTGCGAGAAGGTAGCTTAGTGTGTTAGCACTTGCGATGATTTAGAATTGCCCAGAACGCCGAAAATCGAAGCTAAGAAGAGCAATCCATCCACTAGAACGTATAATTTATGTCTTATACCCTTGTCACACGGGTCGTCTAACCACAGTTAAGTACGACGGCCGTTAAGTCTAACGGCTGTTGTACCTTGTCACACGACAACCCTAACCGCAGTTAATCCGCTAACGGCCGTTTTCGTAAACGGAGGTAGGCAACCCCTGTTAGCACCTTAAACTGACAACATGGCTGCCTCCATGTCGGACGCGAGCAACTCGGCTATGGTGGCTAGCATAACTCGGCTCCCAGCGAAATATCAAGCCAAAAGCGTGTCAACTGGACTGTTGCGACGATGGAGGCGTTGATACGCATTTAGGAAGATAAATTACCGGCTTTGAGGTACCAGTTTCTCCGTGCTGCAAAAATATCGTGTGCATTTCACGAGATTGATACACAGCAGCGTTCGTTCATTGAACAGGGCTTCACGCTATTTGATAGACGCGCATCAAAACACGCTGCTGACGCGTCCATAATCGAGCGTGAAGCCCTGTACAAGGCGGTGTAATAGCGGTGTTGCACGAACGCAGCCATGTATGAACTAAAGAACGCTTAGAAGCGCTGCAAACGTGTGACAGCGCCTCTGTCTGGTTTACGGTAACTGTGGTTACGTCCGTTAACTGCAGTTTGGGATAACAGCGGTTAAGCTTACCCGTGTGACAAGGGTATCAATAAAACATAAAACGCTGCCGTATTAAAATTGCGTTCACGTTTCTAGTTTTCTAGTGTAAACAAAGACAAATGGGTTTTTTTAGTACTTTTATTCGGGAGAGAGGTCACGCATGCGCTGCATGCCTCCACAGCTTTCTTATAGTTTCCAAAGAAAGTTGTTTCAGCACAATTCAGCATTGGAGGGTGGAAGGCACAGTTCTGCAGTGCCGGTGCCACGCAGCGCAGAACAATTTATATACAAGTCCGAGTTAAACGCAAAGCATGCTGGGATGCAGACCTTCGTCTTTTCTTGGACTAGCCTTGGGCAACGACCACGGAATAGGTTGAATTGCATGCGGAGCTGTCTTAGAAAAAAAAACCTCGATCATTCGTGGCATGGAAGAAATGAATCGGTGGAAAAATCCCTGTCAGCGGGAATCTTAGGCAGCCGGTTGACGTATGAGCGATCGCGCAAGTTTCGCGAACTGGCTGATGTCCTTCATGCATACATTACTGGACATGAAATAATTTGATAATGATAATAAGAAAAGAAACAGAACGATCTAACTTCGCACTGTCCAAAGTTTTCGCGACAGAATGCAGGCGTCGGCAGCTCACTGAAGTTCTATATTACTGTTTCCTCTTAAAGTTCTGCGAAGAGGAATGGACAAGGCTATAGGTCAGGCTGTCGTCTCTCACGCTGACAATTAGAGCTCGGTTTCTGCCAAGTCACGACTAATTCCACAGTAAAATGCTCAGTATCATGTGCTTTTCATGAGAACCTTAAGGTATTGTGAAATAACTCCAGCGTACACAAGTTAAGGAGCATGACGTAGGTTATACGATCTCGATTTCCACGGAAACATGGACGTAACCTAAAACCTTCTCTACGCTGTACACTGGAAAGATATAAAAAATAATAAAAGGTAATCGTGTCGTTGGTGTCAAACATTGTCGTCGAAGCCACGCCATACGTGAAAATGTAACAGACCGTTGGTGGTTTTGGGGATGTGCCGGGAATTAAATTATACTGTTCGTAAATGCTAAAGCACTCGTTGCTAGGGCAGGGATAATCGGTGAATGCGAAGATGCCAAGCTAACCAGAGAGGAAAGTTCCTGCGTTACAAAGCGTGCTTGTTACGAACACGTCATAACACAAGCGGTCCCAATCCCAACTGAACCGTAAAACAAAGGAAGTAATGACCGTTGCGGTTTCACGTTCCAAAATCACGCTATGATTACGAGGGACGCCGTAGTGGAGGGCTCCGGGAATTTTGACCACCTGGTATTCTTTAACGCGCACCTAAATCTAAGTACACAGGCCTTGTAGCATTTTGCCTCCATCGAAATGCGGCCGCCGCGGCCGAGATTCGATTCCGCGACCTTCGGTTCAGTAGCCGAGCACCGCAACCACTAGACCACCGTGGCGGTGAAACAAAAGCAGGCACGCGCTAGACATTAAAAGAACGCGTCGCGTACGAGTCTATATATACACTTTATGATACCTGGAAATGTACTGCAGTGGCAATTGTGACGTCTTTGAGGGCTCAAGGCTTGCTGATGTCTCATTTCTTGCATCTCCTTCGCCTTTGTTGGTTTCATAAATAGAATACCTATCTTTGAGTAGAGCAGTGCCACCGCACCGCAATTAATTCTCATAGACGAATGCACTGCGCCTCGCGCGCACACGCACCTCCATTATCGCTAATTGCCCCTCAGGGAACAGCGCGAAAGTTGCCACGTTAGAAACAAGCCGAGACGCTTTTGCGCTACGTATCCTCCCCTCCTCCCTTATCTGTCCTTATCACTTTCGCGTCTTACCCTTTCTGCTTTCACACTGAGTGTTTCTCAGTGTCGCGTTGCAGTGCCTTGCTTCGCACTTCGCCAACGCACGCGCGGACGGACACGTAGCACGGTCCTTGAAGTTCTGGCAGCCTCCATCGCCGTGTTTGGTCTACACCCGCGTGTCCCTCGCACTGGACGGTCTGGCGATGTCGAGATACGAGCCGAGAGAGTATGGAAAGTCACCACTGCTGAGTCGGAGGGAGGGTTCAATTAGAAGCAATTACTCGGAGGCGCAAGGTCTCCTCCTGGGTCATTACATTCGTACACTGGTGGCCCAATAAAGTGCGGTGGCCCTCCCCGAACACGGTGGGCCCCTTATACTCTGAAGTCTTCTTTCGTTTCTAAACTTGTGCCGCTCTTCGTCACTTTCGGGGAAGTCCTTTTACAGGGTGCGGTGTCGTGCAACCGAGAAGCCGAGGGCGGCACGCGTTGTGCTTATATATGTTTCGATTCAGAGAGCCATATTTTGAGTCGTGCAGCAGTTCGGTGGTCATTTGACGCTGCGGCCGCTCCCTGGAAATAATTGGCTGGCACTTTGGAATCGATAGCAGCATCGTGTCTGTACACCGTACGCTTTTCATCCTTGGCCACCGGAGCTGGTGGTCGTTGTCGACATTCTGTGAAGCGCTATCGAGGCAGACTTCGTCATATCTGCGTCTTATTACCCCAACGCACGTGTATGCACACTTTAGTAGCGATGATGCTCTCCCGGTAGCTCTTGGGGCAGGCTACGCACATCTCGAGATCACATCTTCACCTTTCTTTCTTTCTTTCTTTCTTTCTTTCTTTCTTTCTTTCTTTCTTTCTTTCTTTCTTTCTTTCTTTCTTTCTTTCTTTCTTTCTTTCTTTCTTTCTTTCTTTCTTTCTTTCTTTCTTTCTTTCTTTCTTGAGTCGTCGTTATTAAGCCGGAGTGTTCGTGCTAAATAAGCGGAACTTTCTACGGAACATTGCTTATCACGGATGCTTACTGGTCATGCACTGCAATACATTTACAAGAACCATGATCAGTGGCTAGTCGTCATGAGGTAGTCACTAACTAAACTTAAACACGAACTTTCAGTAGGTGATATATTACGACAATAAGCGCGGACAGGCCTAGCCACGATTCATTCCCTGCGTCTGTGCGAAGCTTTCATCGAAATGATATTTTACGAGTTCTCACATAAGGACCAGATCACTGTCACCGTGGCATATAGTTAACGACAACACGGGAAAGAAATGCGGATGGGTTCCCTGTTGTCATATAGTTTCGCCGCACTTACTGTACGTAAGTCACGTTAGTCGTACAGTGATTTAAATTCGACTTATCCATTATCTCGCTTACCATGCGCGCTTCTGCAATTTTATTCAGTTACACGCATGATCAGGCATTGCAGCAATCACGTGGTTTCTGCCTCGTCAACTCGCGTTCTCTCTTTTTTTTTTCGTTGTAGTTAAAACGCAGACGAAAGCGCAAACAGGCACGCAGAGAGGAACAAATGAACAAACAAAACGAGCTGAACGGGCGATTTTCAATGACTTCGCCTTGTTTGTGTCCTACTTTGTGTGTGTCAGTTGGCGTGCTTACGCCCTGCAGTGTCTGCGCTAACCACAACGCACGAGCTACACCAAATGAGGTCCCGGCCTTCCGTGATTTCTTTATCATCTGTTCTCACAGCCACCATAGTCATCGTTTCCTATTGACGATGCTCAAGAAAGAACGTCCAACGGGCCAAAGAAATAAATTTTTAAAAAAGATAACGAAAAGGAGTACGGGGAGGCCTTCTTCCGCGCTCGCAAGCTCACGGCACCCGGCTGTCTATACGCACTGACACACACGCACGCACACACACACACACACACACACACACACACACTGGCTCCTTTTTGAAGGCGTGCGAAGCGGGTCGCGACCGCGCGGTCGCACGACGCGGCGACAACTTCCGGCGACGCGAAGCCACTCGGCGTTGGAAGAGCGATGCGCCCTGAGCCGTCGCTGCCCCAGCTTTCAAGTGGACGCGACGACGAGGAGAGACCGCGTGCGCGGGATTCCCGACGTCCGGCTACTTCACACGGCGCCCTTCTGAAGAAGGATGCAAGTCCACCACCGGAACCGGAAATGGGCACTCGCCTCGCTCGCTACCTCCACGAGCTGACCCCTTCCTATTCTTCCAGCTCGCGCTCCCTTTGTCTTCGGCTCTTTCCGTTGGTTTCAATTTGCGTTTCTTGTCGACTACCGGCACGCTTTCACAGCCTCTGCTGCCCTCACTCTCTCCTTGTCTATATAGTAGCGTGTGTAGTCGCGAAAGCTTTTTGTCGTCGCCGCCTTCTCGTCCGCTTGAAGCCATCGCATACATGCACGTTGTTTTGTGCGGACTTTTATGATTCGACGGGAGGTCGTTCCTTTGTGCATGCAAAGCAGAAATTGAGGACATTTCGCTGGACGAGGACCCCCCCCCTCCTTAGCGCTCCTTTCTTGCACGCTAGGTGTGCTTCGATTTGCGTTATCGCGGTTCACTGGACCTGTTGTCTTCGAGGGAAGCGCAGAATGCGAAAGCCGTCACGTCTATCGCCGCGTTCGCATAGTTTTCGAATCGTGGCCCCCTTGCATCGGTTGACCTGCATAATACGTGAATTCTGCGCAAGGGTACATAAAAGAAATAGAAAGGAAAACTACAGTGTTCGTCGGTTCGCCAGCAAACCGCAGTATAATTAGACTGTGCTACAGTCCGTGTTCACCAGCTTCTGCCGCTTCTTGTAGTCGTCTCTACCAGTGACGAGCATAAGGGACAGCCTTCACGCTGTGTGATCAAGCGGCAACGCCGATACAAAATTGCAGGTGCTCTTGCCGCACAAGCAAAGCGTGCTTGTGTAACATGCATTGTCCCGAGCCGGGTATTGCTTGCTGAACACTGCACTTTTGACGCCTCCTCGTCGTACGGACCTCGGGCATTGTCCAGTGAGGATTTCAATTTGCCGTATGTTTGCACTGCCCTCGTTCACTTACGTTCGTTAAGCTTTTCTAGAAATAGCCTTTGTTGTTCGTGATAATAGTACTTTATTCATCATGAACTGAAGCAATCCGTGGATGCATCTTAGTACTCGATAGCACTTCAAAATATATAGAGTAGATATGCTGGAATGTTAAAGAACTGCTTCCAACTCGAAGCAATACGAGAAGCGGCGTGTCAAGGAAAGCACGCCAGGCGTCCTCGTTGTGCAAAGCTTGCTTCTGTAATCCCACACAATGCAACAATCAGCTTTATATCGACTGCGGAATCATTGGCCCAATAAAGCTCTGCAAATGCGCGCAAATACTGTACGTACAAACATCCATATTATTTCCGAAATCTCTAATCACAAGGGCGTCGCCCTGACTGCTCATTAGCACAGAGCCATATTCACGCTTCAGATATCGCACGACAACTCCAGGCCGCGGAGGCCTCTTGAACGCTTTACTATAAATATGTACGTGATATGCGACTTCATTACAGTGTACGTGGTCAGTCCTCCTCTCACAGTGTTAATCTTTTTCACGCGCTTTCGTGCGAGTACGACTCACGAACACTGCTAAATGTTTGTCCCGATTTTCACAGGGAATTAGCACTGGAGCAAACAAGAGCTTAATTTTACCAAATTGCATATGCCATCGGCCATTTAGCACCAATGACCATCTTGCAGCGTTTAAACGTTGCACCTCAGGCCGAGCTGATACAGCTGACGGTGCTCATCACTGTCCGGCCGCGTTTTCTTTTAATATGAATCTTTATTTCCTTCATTTCGAGAAAGCAGGCTTCGGAGTGTGACCTCTACAAAAGCGAGGCAGGGAAAAGCGCGGGAACACGAAGCAAAATCGGTCACGACCCGGTCCACATTTATTGTCTCAAGAGTATGCATCCATGCACTGCAAAAAAAAAAAAAAAGGATAAGAACGAGGGCAAGCCCGCGGACCTCTGGCGCACCGTCGCATATACGCTATAAGACCGCGACTGTGCCACATACGTATATACTATGTGACGACCCACCGCGCGCGGTGCAATCAGCTCGACGCGGCACGAGAAGGCTCCTCTAGAAAAGAAGGGCGAAGCGCAAAGGTGACAGCGGCGCAGAACAATGGCTACGCTGCAGGCTCGCCGGGTGGCCAGGCGCAGCAGTGACTCTGTATACGTAGTACGATCGCGTGATGACCCCCACGCTTCACTTTCCCGCGGCTCTCACGCACCTAAGTCATGCATCGTGCAAGCTCAGCTCTCTACACGTGCGGTCTCCTCTTCGCGGTCTCACGGGCACTTGACCGCGGTTTTCTTGACGAATGCGCCCAGCTGTCACCTCGCTGAGAGTGAGTGAATGAGACAGAGAGTGAGAGAAAGAGAGAGAGGGTGGGTGGGTAACACTGCGTGCTGCGCGATCTGCCGTGTTGCGTGCGGAATCGTTGCTTGCGCTCATGCGTGCGTGCCCCTTATGCAGGCGGTTATCAAAACAGCTTTGGCGGTGGTTATAAGTCTGAAGAGGCGGACAGGCCGCTTATAAGAGACGCCGACTTATTTGAGCCGTGAAGTCGGATGCAAGTGCACGCGACCCGGCAAGCACCGACCACGATCGAGACGATGAACTGATTTCTCGATCCTGTACTGCCAGGAGTAGCAACACTTGCGTCGCTCGACGTGCGCGTGTAATAGAGGTCGTCGGTGAATCCACGCCAACGTGAAAGAAGGAGCAAGATACACAAGGAGGCATGTTTTTTTGCACCCCACTCGACCAGCTCGACCAATTATCTATAGTGACGTGTTTACGCATACCTACCTTATCACTACCGCTCTTCGGAGGATGACCACATTAAAGGAGTCCAGCTGCGCCCGCGCAGCCGCGTTATACCTCATAACCGGCCACCGAGGGGCATTGCGCATGTGCCAAGATTCATGGGACATGATAGATGAGGCATAACTTGGAATGAACGCTGCGAAATGTTGCAGGCGCGATTCATTAGACGCGTTTTTCTGGAAATCGTCCCAGATACGTGGTAATTTCCTCGTTCTAATGACAAGCAATTTGCGTTAGATAGCGACAACTATTTGCCAATTTAAACATAGTAAAGCTTAGTGCTGTCAGGCAATACGTACACGGACTATCTCTCGCTGTAAAAGGACAAACGCCTAACATGAGCAACTATGCGAGCGGGACCAAAGAACTTGCCTTTATATTGTGATCTTGACAGTGAAAATTTTTGAACGGTATGTGACAACAGGGTATTGTGAAAAGTGAGAGCAGTAGTACCGGACATTTTTAAGGAACAAACAGAAAGGAAAGCCAGAGAGGTGGAAGAGCCGTCAAACGAAGTCATATAGTCAATATAACATTTTTGCACGCATGGCTGTCCGTTTATACCTGCCGTGGTATAGCTAAGTGGCTAAGGTGTTCGAATGCTACGTTCGAGGGTGCGGGCTCGACTCTGGGCCACGGCGGCCCCATTTCGGCGGGGGCAAAATGCAGAAACATCTGTGTGCTTAGCTTTAGGCGCACGTTAAATAACCCCAGGTGTTGAAAATTAAACCTGCGGACTCCACCCGCTACCACTTGCCCCATGACCACACTGTGGTTTTGGCACATAAAATCCCGTTGTTTGTTGTCCATTTACCGTATAATCGCAATCGTTGATAACCTGACTTCACAAAGACACGCGTACCTTTTTTTTTTCTGCGCAGGGAGTGAAAATCAAGATGGACGAGGCGGGCAACATCATGATCAAGCGTGCCAGCAAGAGCAACGTCTACATCAAGGAGATCTCGGGCGGCGAGAATAACAGCGTCAGTGCCGACATCATCCGCAACAACGGCCTCCTGGAATACGATAAGCCCGTCAAGGTGGGATATGTGTAGAGACTATCGTCATCCCATGCTGATGTCCACTGTGGGACGAAGGCCTCTCCCAATTAACTATCTCCAAATACCGCACAAGCCGGTACCAACCCAGAATGCAGATGCCGCATTCGAATATTCGCAGCTATATAGGCCGCGTATTCGTATCTGTGAATGTCGAAGGATGTCAGAGTTAAGGGACAGGATTACGCTTACAACAGCAAAGGGCATTCACGGGACACCGTGCATTACCAGAAGCACGATCCTGGCATATTAACTAAAACATTCTCCTAGTCTCATTGTTACATAATTCCTAATGTTTGTGTCCCTGCGCTTTTATCGGGCCATCCTTAAGCTTGAATCCTGGCATAGATATGCCCAGTCGCCCGAGCGTTCTTATTTTTTCTTTCACTAAATTCTACGCTTAACCGCGGAGCCAAGCCAATGCTGTTCCAAAACATTTCTAATTACGCAGGCAAATTCTTGACGATTCTATTAATCAGACTTTTTTCTCTGCAGTTGCACCAAATAGAAAGGACCACTTGAGGCGGTGTGCACTTACCCGCGCAATGAAGAACTTAAGTTTATTATTGTGTCTTCTTCTATACGCTCGACATCCAGACTGCTTGCCTTACGGCCTTCAGTTAGCCGACCACTACTTACGCACTGAATTTTAAATGCACACGAGACTTCACCATTACATTTTCTTTGACGTTATATTCGTGCACCGAGGAGAACTCGAGTGCACGCGCCAAACAACATTATCTTTTTTTTTTTTTTCGCGACCGACGTTATGCGTCAATACAGGCCGAGTCGTTCACGACTGCAAGTGCTTAAGGTCCGTCAGACGAGACCAGCTTCGAGCTGTTCAGCCTTATAACAGCAGCATGCGCGCGACGCAATCGGGTTCTGTGCAGATGAGGCCTTGTAATCTTTACGCAGCGCTCGTAAATCCACCGAATCAGTGCAGCGTCCGAGCTCTCTATTGGACCGCCTTGACGGAGGCACCTCAACGCCTCACTGAGTTGCTTTGGGACTGTTCTGCCGTTCCGAGTCGTCCCGTAGATATTTCACGTCCTATCGAAAGGACACGACGACAGATGGCTGATGTGAAGAGTTCCCTGATAAGACCATTCGTTGGTTGCATTATCCGTACCACATGCAGAGTCTAGAACAGTCAGAGCTAAGAAAGGAGTGTTCATGCGGAAATGAAAATTCCGCCCAATAAAGCCAACGCCGTGGTCGGGTGAAAGTCATCTTTAAAAAAAAAGGGGGGGGGGGAGACGGAGTCGCCTCAGTCGGCAAGCTGCCAGAGGAGTCAAATAGACAAAGGAATATCGCCTTAAGGTACTACTGTCTTTGAAAACGTTTATAGTGAACGCTTGCTGACCAACCTTGAATCCAACCTTGCTGACTCAGGAAGATGAGCGAAAGTATCATCCGGGTCCCCACTCCATAAGTATTTATATATATGCCAATGGCTGGAAGCAGCATGCCAACGATGCAAGAGCACTTCCCATCTGATAGCGCATCTCATAGTGTGTTTATATACGCCATCCGCAGCCGAGAGGGACCGCGATAACGTTTGTTGTTGTGACGTTTGCGCTTCTGGGCACACAGCACGGAATTCCAGCACGTGGACACCGCTGCGGCTATCGGAGAGAAAAAAAAAAGTTCGTTATACAAAGAGAGAAATTGCGGGAGCGCACGGTTCATCCGATCGCTGGACGCGATACGCGAGGGCCCGTTCTGCTGGACGGCGACCAAAAAACCGCGTTATACCGGTACAGTGGCGCGCTGAGCAGCGGCAGCCGTTTGGTGGACGTCATCTGTAGCGGCGATCTCTGCCGCCAGACCGCTTTCGCTTTCGTCCATGCTCCATCTTGCTTCCCCGTGAAAAATGGCGTCGCAGTCGTCGCCGCCGCAGTGGCGACGACGAGCTGCTGTTCCTGGGCCAACGTTCTTTCGTCTGCCGCGATTAGCGCCGCTCCTTTTTATTTCTCTCTTCTCCGCTAGAGGGCACGACGCACATGACGTTCGCGATGTCGATGGCGATAGGGCGCTTGAAACATGTACGGCGCGGAATCCTCATACGGCGTTCTTTCGGCAAGAGCTGATTTCTTTTTTCTTTTTTTTTCATTCTTGCTGCGCAGCTTCATACGAGGTACTCGGCAAAGGATGTTGCAGTTGCGTCGTCCCACCTTTGACATTGTGATATATGTGATAACATCGAGAATTCGGTAGCATACGGCGCGTGGGCAGTGGGTGTACGCTCGATAACAAGTACGTAAACAAAGTTCAGAGTCCTTGCGCAAAGAAAGGATATGGAGCGAACTTGAATGGCTACTATATGTGCCCTATTGTAAAAAGGTCCATTTGTTACGTACCTCATTGATATAGCATCACATAGGTTTGTATAGGAACATGCAGAGTGGCATATGAGTCATGCAATATTTTGGTTACAGAACATGCGGGAAACACCAGATTTACCAACGATGGTATAAATGGGCGCATTGCGTCTAGATTTACTGCATGACAGTGTGTGAGAAACAGGCTCAGAACTTGGTCCACAGATGCGTTAGAGATTGAGTGCCAGGATACTGCTCATTTGCAGAGCAGCACTATTCCACAGGGCTCTCTCTTACTTGACGGGCGGATATCTGCACTAACTAGCATTCATTGATATTCTGGAGGTCAAGTTACACTGTTGCGATATTCAAGTATTCGCGAACACGAAATGAACTTTTTCCCATTTAAATGTAGACAGCATCAAAGGCAAGGATAATGTAGTTGTCAGTTTGCTTCCTTGAGAGAGGGTTAAGGGAGCATCCTGAGGAACAAGGATCCCTGAGAATCACTACAAGAAAATGTTAACTTTCCATTTTCTTTTCCAAATTTTCTTTTTTTAAATATTTTGAACACCTCATCAAGGCACTCAACTTTCCCTTTATTCAGCATTTGTGCAAATTTATTCTGGAATCAAAGCCATGACGCTTGCCTAAAACTGGATCCTTGTTAGAGCTTAGTCGATCACATCCAAGGATTCGAGTAGGCGTAAATTCGTCTAGATTCTTCATTTCGAACCACAAGTTCGCCCATGACTGCGCACCATCATGCTGATATCCACCAAGATTCCCGTGCCTTTGTAAACGTTCCACACGATAATCATTCTTGAGGAAATGTCAAAAGTGAAATTGCCTGTCTTTTTATTTTTGTTTTTCTTGTGGTTGTTCGTCGTCATTATCGGCGTTCGCAAAATGTGTTGTGTTATGGAGTCTGATATGGTTGTTTCTATGCGCCCCTTAACTTGCAGCTGTTCGACATCAAGAAGTTCCAGCAGAACGTGTCCCGCGAGCTGAAGCGTGCCTACCCGGACAGGCGGCACCTGGAGGCGCAGTGCCTCAGCTGCGTCTGTTTCGTCAAGGACAGCCCCGAACTCCTGGACTGCGCCGTCTGGGTCATGGTCATCAACATCGTCGCCCTCGACATGCTCAAGACAAAACTGCCCCCTCCCAGTGAGTTCTTCTCGCTCGTCATATACGCCAGTCACATGTGTCGTCAAGCCTTGCATGCACAGTTTGCATTCCTCAGAATACGTCAGTGCATAGGCGACTCTGCGTTCCGGAAGAAGGCGTGAGCTGATTCAAATCGTACGGGGACGTACGGGGCAAGCTTTCGCTTCATTATCTTCAGATTCCGCTGCGATCTAAGCAGCTACCTTGGTGCTCACCTGTCTATAAAACGTGCAGTAACGGCTCACCGTCTAGGGGCAAGAACAGGTAACCTAGCTGCTCTTTCGCGGCCGGCAATGAAGTTTACTTCACTAGGGGTCAGTGCTGTATATACCCTTTACATATATACCCGCTTCCGGCTAAAAGTGGAGAAATTGGACAGCGTTCCAAAGCGAGTGCTTCACGTTTTGAGCAAACTTTTCTGGAGTAATTTACTGTGCAACGCCCGCTCGGTAGCAACACACTAAATTTTGTTTTCACTGAGCGACCGTGGCTGCATGCAGTTGCGACGAAGCGGGCCCTGTTATCTGTGAAGATCCGAATGCTCATCTTCAGTGAGCGCTGTTTTAGACACTGTCGAATTCCACCATGTCGTTAAATTCGCCATCTAGTCAACTATGATTGGCCCAGAGGGTTGCCACGGCCTCTCTGATTGACCGCTGTTACAGAAATTGTCAGTGAGGCGGAACTTGAGGGTATAGGTGACCTCGAAACTCATCGAAAGTCACGAGACGCAAGTGGGTTGGATCCTCGAGACTTCGTCCACCTCTTCTCTCTCTCTGACTTAACGAGCCGTGTTGAGAACGACGACCCCGACGGCTACGACAATATGGCGACGACCACCTTTCTGCTCTGCATAGCAGGTGCTTCGAAGATACGTACATTCAGCAACGACAGTCCCCAACGCACCCAGACGAGGATGCTTCTGCGTTCTGACATAGATGCTCTTAGACGTACAATAACGGAGAAAGTGAACGCAACAAATTACAATATACACGTAACCCATAGGCGTGCGCAGGGGGGGCCGCCCCCCCCTAATCACCTAAGAGGGGGAGCGCAAAATCTGCCCCGTACATTGACCCTTCTAGTCACCTAAGCGGGGGGGGGGGGCAAAATCAGCCCCATTCATTGACTTAGTAGGGGGGGGGGGCGCTGCGATGAACCTTTGCCCCCCTGATGGGGAACCCTGCGCACGCCTATGACGTAACCCCACGGAAAGTGAACAGAGACCGGTAGTTCAGAGTTGCGAAAACGTAAAGCAAGGAGGAGCGAATCAAATGCATTTTTAAGTCGATTCTTCAGTCACAAATCCGCCTGACGCCAGGAGGACCAGGATTAAAGAAATCCATGTTCTGACCATCATTCCCGCACAGCTTGAGCCGCCAGAGTTCCTTCTGGTAATGAATTACGTTGGTCCGCTTAGCATGAGCAAAAAGTCGCATCTTGCCTCACGTGCCTTTTCCTTGTATCGCCAACGCCCTTCGAATGCTTGTATAGTTACTTCAGCTTACGCCATGCGTAGAGGTCTATACGGGACGACGCTCACTGCATATACGTACTTTCTCGCGTACTTTCCGGTCTCCGAGAATCCCACTCTCTTCACTTCTAGGAAGCACGTGGCACTGTTAGCAAGAGTAACGCCTGCCGTAGCAGGTGTCGCTATCTGATTGCGCGGGCGCCATGCGTTGGAAAATCTTAAGGTATACTCGCTACCGAAACCTACGAAAACTCAACGTAGGTGTATGTGTACGCGTCAGCCGCGCAACGCAGTTGAAAGCGAACTTTTCCTGTTGGCACCGCCGATACCCGTGTCCACCCATCAGCAACTGAAAGAAAAACACAGGCGAAGCAGCAGTAGGCCTTCGTAAGAGAAGGGGTTTATTGGAACAATGCCTCGGCCGCTCTAATCTCCTGCAAGTTTGACGCACAGCGCGCCTCACGGTGATTGCGTGCTGCGATGGACGGCCCGCCAACATGTATCGTGCCAAGACGGGAGACGACAGGAAAGCCCAACCACGCGTCTGTGAATCATCGGAGATGTAAGAACACTGGCTTCGCGAGAAAACAAAAGGTCCGTGAAACGTTAGCGCTTCCTCAAAGCTTTTTGTTTACTAATCGTGATGGTAAGCCAGGTGTGCGTCGTCTGCCCCGCATTACTTGGCACTGAAGGCGCATATAGTTGGCAGCGTTGAGTGAGCTCGATCGCTGATTGGGGAGGTGTTTGGAGAGATAACGGCGGCGTTCAGGGATGCGGCCGTGCTTTTAATGACGGGACATCTTTATTCAATTCTGCGGCGCATCCCACGCGTCGCGTCGCTTCGAGACGCCGCATGCACTTAGAATTACCACGAGTTGCGTATAGTGTGCTGCAGTGCGTCATACACGCCCATCGTGAAAGCATCTGGCGTTACGCAGGCAATGAATTCGTGCTGCAAACTTCGTTGCTGCACAGGTCGTGATGCCGCGATCGTGGACTTAGTTACAAGGAAGAGTATAAAACGCTCGTGCCCATTTTTCGACTCCTCCTTAAAAAATGAAAAACAAAACGTTTAGATTGATGAGCTTGGCAAGCGTGCGCAGCGCTCCTCAATGTGAGAGTGATGCGAAGCGAATCGATCATTTGAAGACCCCTCCCACGTTATCACGTCGTGATGTTTATTATAAAAGCAGCGATTTGATCGCCACTGCTATTTTAACTGTTGACGTCACTCCACCCACACTCGGCCTTAGTGGTTCACTTGAGATGCGCGAAACGTTCAGAAATTGAGTAAGCCTTGGTCCAGTTGTATGCAAACATTTTTGGAGAAAACAAGCCATGGATCGACGACCATCATTCACAGGCAAAGGATTTAAGGACAGATTTGGCAAAGCTTTTTGTTCGTAAGGCATATTTGTCGTCGGCCGACCGATAATAATGTGGCCACGCCAGTATTGTATCCTATTTTTTCTTACAAGCATTTATATATCGAATGAGATCTTTTTGGAAATATGCAGCTAAAGACTCTCCAGATTATCAGTTTGAGTGTATATGGCTCCCAGATTCCTACGCTCTTCTGGTACACGACGCCATAATGATAATCTACAACACCTTGATAACAAAGAACGTATAATGAAAACCAATAAAAACAGTCATCTCAGAATGCACATTTACGGCCCAGTAGCGTGTCCATTCCAACGTGTACATGTAATTTCCACGGCTAAACGGGCGGTGGCAAGAGCCGCGTGCTTTTGTTTCCATGGCAGTGTGAGTCTGTCTGGTGCACCGTTTTCCTGGTTGTCTCCAAGTTCACGCCCCAGCAACATGTGGTTTATCCATGCGAATAACATAAACGGATCTTGAAAGGATATGTTTTTTGCTGACTGCTTTGGCCGGAAATAATGTGGGAGCGGAAAACACGCGACGGACTCCATTCTTTAGACGAGAATCGTTCGGCATTGGAAACAATTATGGAAATCGAAACTATACAGAATGTGGTGCCCAACAGCGAGTGAAATGGCGAAAATAGGCTGTACACTGGCATCGAGAAAAAAAAAATACTTGTGCACAACTAAAACTGGAAACTGTATACTGTGTGTGCCAGTTTACGTTAGCTAAGCTGAGAGGAAAAGCACATAAATGGCAATAGACAACGCACTCTATAAGCCATTTCGTCGGTATCTGCAAAAAACTGGGCTAGGACTACATGTTTAACTTTAATTCGAATGTTATATTGTGCACTTGTTTAGCGTTCAGTCACCCGTCGTCTCTTCCGCCAGCAACAGATTTTCTGTACACAAAATATCTGTCGAATTACAACGAAAGACCATTATAAAAATCAACAATTTTCCTAGCGTTAGCTTGGGCACTCTACATACTGCTAAGCATATAACCTATAATTTCTGTTCCGCTCCTCTGGCATCCCGTGCATCACGTCGGCGCTGCTTCGCCGCGTCCTTATAACGCCGTGACCTTTATCATCACGCTTGTAAGGAGGCGGAGGCACCCGCCCTCTCGCTCGTCCCGCTTTTTGCCCGACGCCACACTGAAGTACACCCACTGTACTACACCGTTCGCACCTGAGCTGCTCGCCTACCCTCGACTGCATCGCGAGCGGAGGTTCCCATGAGTCACACGCGACGAAATTCCGCGGGCTCCCCTTGCCCGCCGAGGGAGGAGGAGAAAAACAATCTCGGAGCACGCGTCTAATCGCCGCAACTTTCCCCGCGGCCAGAGACCGTTTCAGCTGACCGACCATTATTTACCCGTTCGCGGTCATTGGGCCAATGGGACCCGGCGCGGCCGCGTCTCCAAATTAGAAGCAAAGGGTTGGGCCGACCTCTAGCTCTCCGCAGTGAAGAGTATTACGCACGGCATCGTACAGTCTGCTATAGCTCTTTCCTGGAGATAGATGCTGGGAAGAAAGAAGAGTAAGGATGGGATAGGTGAGAAAGCGGGGAGTGAGACGCGGTCCTTACCGAGTGGGGCGATGTCTATAAGATTACACACAAACGTGTGCGAAGCCGACAGCCGCCAAAGATAATCACAGGTTTCGGTAGCGCTGACTCGCGAAGAAGCCGCGCGAAGGGCAGCTACCGTAGAGAGGCTGAAAGCACCGTACGTGCAAGCCAGCGCTGCGTCTCCTGTAGCGTATACGCGCGTACAAGGCAG
This sequence comes from Rhipicephalus sanguineus, assembly GCF_013339695.2. Classification (NCBI taxonomy): domain Eukaryota; kingdom Metazoa; phylum Arthropoda; class Arachnida; order Ixodida; family Ixodidae; genus Rhipicephalus; species Rhipicephalus sanguineus. Next base: position 147,526,334 of record NC_051177.1, on the reverse strand, counting down.
TGCCGGGGTCCCTGGCCAAATTCGCTGTCTCGGGGCAGGGAGCCAAGCCGGACATAATCTAGGAAAGAAAGGCTCTTTCCAAGCACGTATGCCGCCGACGGACGATGACTCCACCTTCTGCTGTCGGTGCAGATATCGAACGCTCTAGCAAGAACGTAAACGATATAAGATAGCGAAGAGGACGAAAGGGATGGGGGGGGGGGGGGGGTTGAAGACCGAGGAGAATCCTAAGCCTGCCGGTCATTGGGGAAAGGGTGAGGAGAAGGAGGCTGAATGATGCCAGCTTGCGGTCACGTAGATGAGTGGGAGCATATGTGCCTGCAATCACGTCAACCCTCTTACCCTTGCCTATCATCTCTTGTGTACGCGCAAATACACGCGCCTGGTTGACAGCCCATGGAAGCGGAGTCCTACAAGTAAAGCAAAACCGCGGAGCTCTAACACCGTGGCTCCCAGCGCACGGTGCCAAAGGGTACTGGCCCCAAGCCACCATAACTCGAGACAACAACAACAACAACAACAACAACAACAACGACAACAAAAACGAAGGGCGTGGTTGCAAGGTATTCCTTCTCGGCCCACTGTTGCCGCCACAGCCGCACGCGCTCCGTGACCGACCAGGACGGCAGAGGTTAGGCCTATCGGAGGTGCCCGACATGCCGCCGCAATCACTGGGCCAGCCGCCGCAAAAAGCAGAGGTGGCGGTGGTAGTGGCACGATCTACTTTCTCTCAAGCGCCTCGCATATACGCCAGCAACTGCCAGCCAGCGAGAGAGAAAGGAGGAATCGAAGATAAAGAAATGGACGGGTTGCGAGAATTCGAGGGCCCGCCGGCCGGCATGTGGACGCCGCGCCAATTGGCCCTGTGGCCCACCACCGAATGGTATACATCGCCGAGTCCGTGCAGGGGGAAACCTGACACGCGAAGCCCCAATGCTTGGCGCCTTTTTGCATGCCGCGCGCGGCAACTGTTTTCGGAATACCGGCGTGCGAAGACGACAGGATAAGAGCTTACGTGGAAAGCTGATGAAGGGGCGCTGATCGGTTATTGGCGCGTGCCGCCCCCCTCTCTTTCCTAAATATTTTGCTGCGCCATCCCGGATGAGAGTTGTTGCTCTGCACCTGCCGCAAACGGAAGGGAACGGAGTGAAGGAATTCACGTCTTCGAGAATTCAAGCGGCGCCAGCCGCAATTGGCTATTTCTTGATGGAAGCCTGTCATGGTTTCGATTTCACTTTCTGCCGAAGGGCGTTCACATAAACACAGGGCTTGCGAAGGTTCTTGCTCGCCTTTTTTTTGCCCGCCTTTATTTTCTTTGGTTATCCACGGTTGGCAGTGCGCTTGCGACATTCGCAAGTTGTTGCCGATGGCGATAGGTCGACGATTCATCACCTTGGCCTCCGCCATTTCGCAATCGAGCAAGAGGAAAAATGCCACCGATTTCCACTGCTTGCAGCGCACAATTGTCGGTTCGATGTCAGCGCTCTCTACGCATTTTCTCCGTTGAACTTATATTCAAGTTTTAGTGCATATACATAGGTTACCACGTTTACTGCGCACACGGAGGTCCCATAGTGAAACGCTCTAAGAAACATTTATTGCGCAAGCGCTGCTGACTCAGATTCGCTCACTGTTACGGCCTGTTCATGTTTAAACAAAACCAACCGCCTGTGGTCGTCACTCTCGCACACGACGTGCAACCTGTCTAAAACGTGTCTTGAACTTGCACGAACACAAGCGAACATCTACAGAAGTGGACCTTGGTGGAACAAAAGGTCCTGCACTCAACGAAGGTGGTTCTCGCCGGTGGTCGTAGATTTGCTTTTTATACAGGCCACTCCTTTCGGGTTTCTGGCATGGATTCCCTATTCATCGACAGTGGCGTAGGTCATGGGGGGTCGGGGGGTCTTGACCCCCCTTGCGTTCAGGCGGGGGGTACACCTCTTGCAGTGTCCCCCCTTGGGATTTATCTTTCAAACATAATATATTCTGGCGACTATGCTAGTCAAATCATATTTTGATCTCCTAGGTGGTCATTACTCGCATTTCATAGAATATCTCGTGTTCAACTTTTTTAAAGCGTGTTTAGTTTGTAGTAGTATGCGTTGAATACCCCTTCGCTGTGTAAGCAGTGTAAGGCTATTGAAATTGCAACTGCCGTTCTAGCGGTTTCCAAGAATATTCAGTAGCACAATACAATTGTGTAAATTCCACGCTCGTTCTTTTTTTTTTTATTTCAAAGCATGACTTTAATTTTGATGTCATATCATAAATAAAAGTCTATATCTTATAAACACAAATGGCCACCAAAGCAAGATCTATGTCCCCCCTTATGATTTTTCCGGCTTTGCGCCACATTTCATCGAAGCAAGTTTCATAATCGTAACACTGTAATTTAGGTTATCATGTCTGTGTACGCCGCTTCTATGAGTACCACAAGGGCATGGCGTTACTCACTCTGTGCACGCCCCTTGTGTTACAGTGTCCAAGCGCCAGAGTGCCCCGAACCTGATGAGCGTGTTCGACCGGCCGCCCAGGCTGCCCGAGGAGGACCCGTACAGCCTGCCAGGAGCCGTGCCACGTCAGCAAGCGCAACCGCCCAGGGAATCGAAGCCTCCGAAGCTACCGCCGAGGGACTTGCCACGCGTCAGTGTGCCCAGGGTCAGACACGATCCGCTTCCTCACTTCTCGTTGGCGCCGATGTCGGAACGATTGCGGGCGAAATGTGCTAAGGCAGGTGCAGCCACGTACTAAGCAGCGCATTCTGTAGTAGAACTGAAGCCAAGAGAGATCTGTCCAGGGACATGTTCATGTCGCGGCAAGCGTTGAAGTGCCCCTAAACCACTTCGAGTTCAAAGACAAGAGAGAGTGGTTCCGTTATGGTTAAAGCAGCCTTCACTACCCTTCCTACAGGCGCCATCACCTACACACCGCTTATTTCTTCATAAAACACGTGACACTAAGCACTAAGCGTCGAGCCTGTCAGAATTTCGCGCTTTCCGGCTATATACGCTGTTATATCCGCTTCCACAGTCGAAAACGCACAAAAGGAAGTGAAATCAGTTGATCGCGCACGATATTCATGCGAGACAAGAGAACTGGCGTGCGGCTGCATGGCAAAGCAGGGTAGGAGACAATTCACAGCTGATATAATCTCGTATATGAGGATATCTCCACGATGAGTTTTCTTGAGAAGGCCGTCTACATGACGTATAAGATGATGTATAAATCTCCCTTCTAGTTTATTACCTCGCTACATGGCGGCTACCTAAATTTGCAAAGCTCACCTGTGTTTCGCGAAACTTTTCTGAACTTTACGTGGTCCACAGCCTGGATACCATGTGCAAATTGCAAATTGTTTGTTGAATTTTCTTCAGAACTTGGAACATCGCGGACTGCCGGCCGGTAACGTAACTTCCCCGAATCGTTCCTCTTTATACTTGCAGCCTGACTACGAGGACGTGGAGCCCATGGTACGACCTCCACCTTCAGCGAACAGGAAAAAGAACGGCGGTTACTACGGTAAGTTTGCTGCAGGTTGACATCATTTTGCCGCAGCTGACACCACCGCAACTTATCGTGCTACTCGTGTGACTGAGTCGTATTTTATCCTTTGTGTTTAACGACAATGCCTTCTTAACCATAGACCTACGATGTCATCTGCAATGAGTATATGGCGGTGCATTCGCTGCAGGCATCTTTCCGAGGCGGTGGTCAAAAGGAACGTTTCACAAGCTCAACTGAATGACGATTGATTGCTAATGCGGTCCAAAACGGGTGCAGAGAAAAGCCATAGTATACATACAGGTGAAAAAGCCGCACGGTCGTGAGCACCTTAGCTGCCTCGTCACGGTCGTGAGCACCTTAGCTGCCTCGTCGTCTTGGGCGCTCGATGAATAGTCCCCTAGCCAAAGGCCAGCCAAGGCATTGAGGGTTTAGAAGTTAATGTGATTAAGCATGAAGAGATGGCGAGCAGGAATTTGTGCATCAATAAAAAGTACCTAGAAAGCACTTTGATATACTTTCATCGTCCTCTTGATCCATGGCGTCGCATATTCAACGTGTAGTTATTGTCTTCCATTGTTCTTACTTAAAAACGGCTCCGGCAGGAAACTTTGAGCGCCGATTCAACTCAATTTTGCATAATCTCTCAGAATATGCTTCTTGGTTTGCAGACATTTGTTTTTGGTTTTGAGACGTTAAACCCCAGATATTATTATTATTATTATTATTATTATTATTATTATTAATATTATTATTATTATTATTATTATTATTATTATTATTATTATTATTATTATTATTATTATTATTATTATTGGTTTGCAGTCATTGACCAGTAAAACAAATGGACGGAGGTTCATAAGCTCCAGTTAGCCTGTTAGCACTGTTAGCACGAGTCAGGCAAGCAGCTGACAGGCGCTCTGCCGCGGAGAACATGGTTTTCTGTTGGGTCTCAAGTTTTCTAACTTATTGCTGAAAGCTCTTTGGTTCTACGGCAACATGAAATATCACGAAGACGAACACAGCGGATAGTTAGCGTTCCTTTGGCGCTTTAAGCATGCTGCACTTTTCTCGTTTCGCGTCAGATCGCAGAATGGTACTCGACGCAACCGAAACAAACGATGAGACGGGTCCGGGAAATTTGCGCTTTGACAGTTCCACCAGACTGCAGTATAGACTATTTTACGGACGGGTTGCGGTGCCGCCATGCTGGGCTGTTAACCTTGCCGCGTTTTATCTTGAACAACTAAGCGAGCAGTGTGACGGTGGGCGTATACGCATGAAAACTGTTGGGTTGGTGCATTCGGCGTTTCCTGACTTTATCAGTTCGCGTCAGGGGATACAAAAATAAGAAACATTCGTTTAACAGCCCATGATGGCGGCGCCCATATGCCTTACGTAACATAGTGTATATATAACGGCTCGGAGCAGTTGCACGCACCTGTGCCGAGCCCATATATAATGCTCGACACGCGTCAAAACCAGCGCAGCGGATTTCGCGCGGCTTGGCCCCCGCCGTCGTCTTCTCCTCGAACCTTCCACGTCGGGCAAAAAAGCTGCGGGTAAAAGGAGCGCGCCTCGGGTGCTCGTTACCAAGGACGTCGGTGCACCCACGCGTTCCGTTTCATATGGGCGCAGGAACAACACTGTTCCGCCAAGCCGCGGCCCGAAGGTTCATCCTTCGCAAATGCCGGCCGAGAAAGTGCCGCCGACGCCTAATGTCATTGCTGGCACTCGGTGAAGAATCAACAAACCAGCGCCGACAGAGATATGGCCCGGAGGTCGAGATCTGAGGACCCCCGCACGTTTAGCTTTTCGTCTTCGCACTCTATAGACAATTCTTCTTTACTTTCGTGAACGCCGCCATCGCGAGCTCTTACGTGAAGGATTTCTCAGTTTAGTATGTCGTGATGGCAAAAAAAAAACTCCGAGTGCATCCGTACAGCCGTTTTCGAATGGGGGTGGGCGCTTTACTGTGTACTGAGTGCGCAAGGTTCACCGAATAGGTAACTCTATCAGTGTTATGATCAAAATTTTAAGTTAAGCTGTGCAAGGCTCAATCCAGCGCTCTACTACATGTCTAGAAGAAGACGCGCCCGCTGATTAGGACCCCTGACGTAGCGTAGCCTAAGGGCGGGAAGGGGGGGGGGTGTCTCCCGAATTATTGTTAATTTTGCCTGTGTATATAAACACGCACACTTACCAACGCACGCACGCAATTAAAGAAAATATAGTTGAACCCCCCCCCCCCCCCCCGAAGAAAATTTCTGGCTACGCCCCTGATTAGGACTGCTGAAGTATACGACCCAGGGTGGCGGGAAGGCTTCCCTGTCGCAGCATACCGGAACATATGCGTCGGATAGTCAAGTTCACATAAGGGTACGGAGCTTGGGTATTGTCTAAGCGCTCAAAAAGTCTCGGTTATTGAGGAGAAACTGCACCGGATACAGCAAAGCATTTACGAAGACTGAGGTAGATCTACAGACATGCATAGTTAGAGAACCCCAGGTCTTCTGAGTCTTGTAAGAGCATCTTATGAGAACTGTCTTACAAGTGTACATTTGATTGGCTTGGATTTGCATGCATACGCTAAGTTCGTATTTCAAGGCGGCGCGTTGGAAGCCGTTTCCGCCGGTCGTCGTCGAAAGAAGCACCGTCGCTGGCCGCATGCCTCTGCAGTGAGCCGGCAGGGCCGTCAGTCGAGGAAACGCCAGAAAGAACGGGGACACTGCGCGTAGGTCGGTGCGGGATTTGCCGGGGCTGCAGTTTGCAGACAGCTTTCTGGAAAGACTCCTCGAGCAGGGTTGAGCTTCGCAGTGCAGCTCGCGCGCTCCGAGTTCGTGGGAGGCCCTTGAGACGCACCGGCGGCGGCTGCCTTCCTACTCGAAATGGGACGTGCGTGGCTTTTGCCTTCCCCCATTTCTCTCAACGTTGTATAATGGCAGGCTCCGCGCGGCACACGCCGATACGCTGGCTCTCTTCCTTGCAGATTTTGTTTGTGGGAAGCTTTCTCGTGCTCAGCGTAAACCCGAATGAAGTAAGAATACAAAAAACAAAGAAGGAAGACAGGATGTCCCGCCTCCGCGGCGATTGTATAACGTGCGCGCGTGAATCTCAACAAAAGGCGAGACCGCGCAGCCTTGGAGCGCGTATACCATGCGCTCCACGTCACAATGCCGCGTGTGACGAAACAGGCAGTAAGTCGGTTCTCCCGTGCACCGTCGTCCCGTATCACGGATATGGCCTGCGCTGAGCCCTAAGTAAACCGGAGTGAGATGTGCTTACTCTTCAAGTCTTTGTACACGCCGCTTTCGTCTTTAGAAAAAAAAAATTATTGTCGTACTTGAGACGTAATATTCCCGTCGCAGCCCTCGGATGATCGAGACTGATTCACTATTGTTTGTAATGTCTACTTGGTTGCAGTAATGTATAGACCGATACGAGAGTTCAAATGGTCTCGTTTAAATATTTTTTCACCTCTAGCCAACCATGACGCCCCACACAGGAGGAGAGAAAAGGCAACAGCAACCGTGCCCTCTCGCGTCACGTCATTGCCTCTCCTTTACAGTATTTAGAGAAAGTAAAGTGATCGCAAAAACACGAAACGCAGTACGGATGGCGCACGTCCTTTCTCGGCCTGTCTCCTTGGTAACGCCCTCTCTTCTCGACACAAACCGCGCCTCGCCGGTCGCGCATTTAAGCATATGTGCAATTCATCCTAGGCAACGAAACTACGAGCTTATGTAAGGGCCCGGATCCTGTAAAAGTCGCAACCTCTGGTGTGAGCAGAATCTGATGGTCTCCTTTGGCACTATAACAACCTATTGCGAGCACATTCCTTATAATGACTCTGAGAATACCCTTAATTAGGTCTACAAATTTTAGTTGCAAGCACAAGCTGCAACCTCAGATAGCAGGTAGAAATTATTGTAATGCGCAAGGTATATCGATTGGTGCTACGCCGATGTCGTCACCTCTCATTAGGACCTCCAGTATAATTCTTGTTCTAACGGTTAGTACAAATTCAAATTGTGTAATTGGGCCACGCGTGCTAGTTCAGCGTTAGTTACTTGAACATATCGAACCTGCGTTACAGAAAAAAAATAACTTAAGACAAACCACATCCGTAGGAAAATGAAAAGTGAAATCTCGAGATGTGAACATTGCAGTCGCTAACAAGAGACTTCCTAAATCTCGCTCGATAAACAAAATGAAGCTCAGTCACACACACACATCAAGGAAGAAAGTTGATGAGGCCAAATCACCGTCGTGAATTCTTCATGGTTCGCTACTGTAGTTGTCCGAGTCCACACTACATCCCGCATACTTGCTTACGTGCTCTCCTAGCTTTCTAAAGCAGCTTCAGATATCCGACACCAGTTTTACGATGCCTCTAGAATCCATCGTGACACTTTGACACGGTCGCGGCGTCCCGGCGTGAGGCGTTTCTGTGGCGTGACACTGAATCTCTCCCGCAGACGACCCGTACTACTGCGGCTTCCGGGCGCGCGTGCCCAACTTCGCCAAGCGGGGCCAGGAGGACGGCCACCACGCCGTATCCGGTCCCATGTCCAGCGCTCCCATGCCTCGAAGCCACAGCCAGAACTACCTGAGCCTCTTCAACAAGGGACCCGAACGGTCCATCTACGACTCGGCCTACGGAAGCTGCTCCACCGTCACGCACCGTAAGTGTGTTCGGCAAGTGCACGCAAGCGCACGCATGGCTTTCTTTTTTTTTTTTCTCCTCACACAGCAGAATTGAATACACAGGAGGAAGTGTGCATCTCCGCTTTTGCAGAGAACGCTTGTTACTTGCAGCGCAAGTACATGGCAGCGTGCCATAAGTCATCTAAAACGATTAGCACGAATGGAGGTTTTTGACCTACGCGTAAGGCACCTATAAACGATGCGAAGGTAACTGAAAACTGCTGCCCAATAAAATCATAATGGGCTCAAAGTGCTGGATATCGCGTTTAGGGGTTAGCTATTGACAAACACGTTTCTCTCTGTGTGTTCAGCGCATGCAACGTGGCTGAATGTAATCGATGAGTCGAGTTTGTACCTTGGTAAGCACGAATGCTTCACTAGTGATCTGCCAGAACGGCAAAATCTGCCGCCTGTGCTTTTCTTGCTGTTATAGGAGCATGTAGGTCACAGGAAACGAAAGGAACTTTGCTGCAGCTGTCTCACAATCTTGAAAACAAAGCGAAACGCGAAAGTAAGAATAAAGAAAAAACATACGATATACTACAAGTGCCACTCGACCCATCGGTCTCATTGTCATTCTTCATTTCCGCTGTTTTCTAATACGCCGCACCTCATAATCAGCTAGTTCTAGCGGGTGTTAGCGTGCTGGCGACACGGACATGTTAGGCCAAACGCATCGTCCTAACCATAGTTTCCTGCAACATATACTAGAGGGAACTGTGGCGCTGCGATCGTTCAGCCCATGTTCAGGCACCATGGGAATGATGGGTAGTACATGGGTTTGCCAAGTCTTCGAGCTTGTGGCTTCGAACACACTAGTGGCTTTGTTGATTGTTGCGTTTTGAATCTTGTTCCGGATAAAAGAACGACTCGTTGTGAACGTCGTGAGCTGATTTGAATTAGTGAGCCTAAAAGGTAGTGAAGTGGTACTGCTGAACTTTTGCTAAACTTCTCTTGCTACAAAGCGGCTGCAGGCCACACGGAGCCGAAAGAACGAAGCTTAGGCAAATCCATGTGCTACCCATCATTCCCATGCTGGCTGAAGCGTCATGCGTTGCAGTTTCCATAGACACTAGCGCCAGAGTTCCCTCTAGTGTGCTATAGTCAAACAGTACGGTCGTCCTAACCATCTTTCTCTCATGCCTCTTCGCAGACGCACCATCAGGAGGAGGAGGAGGCTTCAGTGGCGGCAGCGGCGGCTCCAGCGGCGACGACGACTACTCCAAGATCTACGGTCGCATCGGCCGGGGAGGACCGAGCGGTCCCTCGTCGGCTGCGTACAACCAGCTGCCCCGCGAAGTGTACGTTGGCGAGTGGGAATGACAGGCGGCCCGCGACGGGGTCGCCGCCCGTCGTCGAGGCCGCCAGCCTACCGCCCCGCTGTCGCAGCTACAGAACCAGCAGCCCCTGGCGTCGCGACTGCCTCCGCCGCTGCCGCAGCCTCGAAGCTCGAGGTCCCTGCCGAACGGCACCGCGGCACCGCAGCCGCCGCCCGCCTGGAAGCCGCACAAGAAAAGCGCCCTCTACGGCCGCGTCAGGGCCGTCTTCGCCACCAGGAAGCACTGATTCGAGTCCCCAGCCGCCGATAACGTGTGCGAGAAGAACCCGCAAGCCGAGTGTGACACGTGATCTTAAAGCACCCTGTCCTGGTTTATACTGCTGTTCTTGGAAATATACCTCCTGGACAAGGCAAGCGACGACTGCGGAGACACCTATTTGGGCTCCACGCAGCGCGTCTTAAAGTCCAGCTGTAGAACATGCCGCATGAGCAACAGGAAATGACCCTGGTGCACTTCTATGCTACAGACCATCCAGATGCACCCGTGCGCTTTCGCTTTAGAGGATGTCACCGTTGTCACTTCATAATAACGTGGTGATGTCAAGGAGGCCATCTTGCATGCTCCAGCCCCGTCAACAATGAAAAACGGCGAGCATGCAATCGAAAGAAAAAAAAAAAAGAAAACACTGTCGCGGCTGGACTGCCTTTACAAGTTGAGTTCTCAAGGAAACCACGGGCGCTTAATTTCGTTCCTCCTATTGGAAAAGTGAGCCACGAAATGTCTCACTCGGCTGCGGCTACGTTTGCCAGACCGGAGGGACCACGCACATAGTCGAAGCTACGCTGTAGGCATCAGCCATGATCAAAAGTGCGACTTCCTCGAAAACGTCCACGTGCACGGTGCAGTGTCGCGGTCTTGTTCATCGAAGCAGTGCTTCCACGAGAAATTCGCGAGGTGCGGTTGAACTGCTGCGGGCTTGGCTGCTGTTTTCGGCGTGAAAATATGTCTTCAGTCTTGCCATGCAGCTGTTACGGCGAAGTCACGAGGTTTTTTGGACCATATATGCGCATACATGGTCCAGATGAGCCGAGCATCGGGTCCGCGGCTCTTTGAGGGACAACGTTTTATTTTTTTACGCATTTTTTTTTCCCGTAATGTGTTGTTTGATTTTTTTTTTGTTCAGCGTGCTTGTGCTGCGTGCCCGTGCGTGAATGTGTGTGGCAGGCAGAATGCGAGAATGAAGAGTGCCTCAACGTGGAAGGTTGCACCTTCAGCGGAAGATTAGGAGAAAGACCCACACGTTGATTCCGAGTGGCCCGTATGCAGCAACTACCGAGTGACGAAATGGTGTTCTTGTTTTTTATTTGTTTATCTTTTTTTTTCTTTCGAACGTGCGCGTTGAAACTCCTGTGAGACTTGCGACCAGCCTGACTGTACATTTTTTAGGAACCAAGCAAACACCCCATTCGTCGTCGCTACTGACTTCCGCGACGTGCGTAGAGCAGTGCGCCTCTGCTTGCGATGTTTGTTGTGGCCTATTCCTCTTCCTTTTCTTGCTGTTACAGCAGCACGCAGACGTTCTAGCAGTCAGAAATGTGGCTGGCGATCGCTTCCTTTGTTTGTTTACTTGTTTATTACCTTTTTTTTTTAATGCTGCATTGTTATCCCGATCGCCTAGCCGTACGCAAGACTAAGCACGCTTGGCGCTTGAACGCGAGCCAGTGCCTCGCACGTCGCTTTTATTTCATCGTGGTTATCGTGTTTTTTTTTTTTCTTTTTAAGCCGTAGATGCGAGCATCGTGGGAACCCTGAGGGCTATTTAAATCATGGCGTTCCATTCGCAAGCTAAACGTTCCAATTCCGGTGCCTCGAATGTAATACATTGGAAATGAGCGCGGGCTCTGAGCACTACCAGAACAATTAAGCAGGCAAATTTGTGCGTGTCCTTCAAAGAAGCTTGTTATGGGTACCACTGATGACATGGAAGTTTTCCGGCACAGACAACGAAAGGTGCATCAGCACACCTAGCAGGGCTGGAAACGAGTTATTACGATTCGCCTCGATCGTTGAGCCAAGAATAGGGTATCCCCGGTGTTCCCACCTGCAGGTTGTCCCTTTTGCCTTGGTTTGTTCTACGTGCGTACAGTGCTTGTTATTGTTACCCCGGAGCCCCTGCATTTGTACCACACTGTATAGATAGATTGCTCAGTGCTTCCGTGTTACCCTTATTTTCGTTTTTTCTGCTATACGTAGTGTTGCAATATCTATATGTCGTACTCTTTCTCGCTCACTATACCTTTCACCGAATCCTACTGCACGCAGCTGAACGGAGAGCTAACAGACGATGCTCTCATAAAGCCAGCGTTTACCAAGCAAATGAAAGCAACAACGCTTTCGTTAAGTTCATGATAGCAACGCATACAGTCCGGCTCGTGCAGTGGCGGCTAGGACAGCTGGCAATGTGCTTTGAATAGTTGACGACCACGGCAAAGCCCTTCCAGCAACAATGGTGGCGCCCCTAAAAGCGGCGTCCAGCTGCCGTCATACATTTCCAAGATTTGCTGCGTCATGCATCGTCATCGTACACCCCGCTGCATGCGCAACCTTTGTCACACAGGCCTAAAACATTTCTTTTCCGGAAATTTTCGCCTGCTGAAAGTTTGATTTTGAGAAATTCGGAACCACGAGAAATGAGCGAACGAGTATGTGTTTACTCGAATTTATGCCTGTGTTGGCTTTGACCCAGCCCTCCCCTCTTGTTTTCTTTATTTTTGTTTCTCGCACCTTCTTGCTTTTTTCGTCATTCGAAGACAGTGTTACGTGTTGCCAACCTACTGATGACCTCTAATTGTTCTCCTTACTTACGTGTCCTGTTGTTGACGACGACGATGTCTGGTATAATGCTAAGTTAATGACCTGGAAACAGATGTCTTTCGCTTCGTGCTGTTGTGGAGAGAGCGTGAGAAGTGAGACGTATGCGTACCGACTGATGACGCACGCTACTCTCGCCGGAAGAAGGCGCGTCGCGGAAGTTCAAGGAGGAAACAAGAGATAAACAGAAACTGCCAAGCCTGTTGTTGTAATTACAAGTTGTTTTGACTAATTTCTTCGTTATTTAATGAACTCGTATAGCTTGTTTCATTTTTTTCCCTTCGCGTGAAGTTCATTGCTAATAAAAACAAGACTTTCAGACGTTAAGTGTCTCGTTCCCAATTCATTCGTCGCCAAGGGGCGACGAAGCCTGAGCAGCCGGCTGCTCCTGGGCCCGTCATCTCAAGTGTTTCAAAGGGAAGCACTCCGCCAAGGTTTCCGTTGGGTGGATTTGAAAATGAGCCAGAATTCAAGCTAAAGGTAGCCAAAGTAGTAATGTCATTTACTTTTGTCGCCACATCTGTAGCCAAATGAAACGGAAGCGTTAATACACATAGTTTTTATTATTGAACAATGTATGGTATCATTCTGAATAAGGAATACAATAAAATCAGAGCACAGTTCTCTTGCTTTTTCTTCACTCACAGGTAAGTTCATATAAATGAAGAAATTGTAATAAATTCAGTGCGCCACGTATATAGTTTACGCAGAATAGAGTTCTTGCAAAGTACAGGGTAATTTTGGAACATTTCAGCCAACAAATCAGATCAAACGTTAAATGTTGAAGCAGTTTTTCCTTGAAGCCACAGATCGAATTTGATTAGTAGAGCTTACATAATACCGCTCCAGCTTCAGACGGTGAAATATGGTTAAGATGAACAGCCCAGTTTCATTCGGCCAATATACGTAAGCCACACAGGCGCTTATACACAAAATACCGTATAACTTGCTTCGGTATGACTTACAAACGCTAGACGCCATGTTGTGCAAACTGCAAAAAAAAAAAGAAAAAAAAAGAAAAAGAGGAGAGGCGAAGCATGTAGGGAAGGGTGTTTCAGCTCCATTGACGTGAAACCTGTGGAGGGGCGAAGCATGCAGTGCGCCCGTGTTTCCCACAACAAAATCACTAAGATTAGACACAGAGACCAGCTGTCCGCTTTTAGTTAACGTGCATGCTGCGAATCTTTATTGTTCAACTATACGCACAAAAGAAATCGCCCACCGGCACTACACTGCAGGTCAAGATCCAGTGCCCATATCTAGGGGTGGCCGGTTAACGGTTGTGCAGCGCGAGCAGTCGCTTTATTTCAGTCGAGAAACTCGCTAGCAGACGCTGCCTGCGTCGGCGTTGTCTCTCGCGGCCGAGGGCGCGTTCTCGTTCCTTGCGAGCTTGTAGTTCAGCGTTCATCGCAGAAAGAGCGTTTCCATAGGCCTCCAACGCTGAATAGTGTGCCTCGATGTGTGCGCGGACAAAACGCGCATCAAGGCACCCTAACGCTGAAGTTTGCGCAGCGCCGTCCACCGCCCCAGCGGAGAGAGGGGGAATCTCCGGTAGCTCGGACGGGTCGCTCTTGCTTGGTTTTCCCATTGCTCGCGCGGAGAACGTGCTCCACGGGGCTTTTATAAGGGAACCCAAGCTCAAGTTTGCGGCGCGACGACAGCGCCGCGCCAGCCGCGCTGCGGCTATGTCGGAAAGCTCTGAACCTTCTGCGCGGCCGACTCAGCCCCTTTTACGGTAGCGGTAGCGCACGTGCGCACGCGTTCGTCTCTCGGTACGAGTAACTGGGGGGCCGTCAGCTGGGTACGATGAATCGAGAGGCTTGCTGTGCGAAGTTGCGCATTTCCGCGATGGCAGAAGAGACCCTGTGGAAGCGCAAGCGTGGTCCGAAGTATTGCGCTTTAGTGGCCAGCCACAACAGTGCAGACAACACCAAGGCACACGATTCACGTGTTAAACTGTATCGTTTCCCGGGCGTGTCGTACGAGAAATAAAGGCGGCAAGCGTGGATAGCTGACAGCGCTGTCTCGCCTTCTATTTTGGCTGTCTGAGTTCACCGCTTTCGTTCATTCCGACTACCTGAATCGGTAAGTAACGCGGCGCATGCACGCAGCGACTACAGTAATGATTACTCGCTGTCTTCTCGTATTGTTAAAGTCCAGTTACGCTTGTAGGTGAAGCAACTTTGTGTTTTGATTTCCCGTGTACGTGAGACCTACCCGTCGTTGTTGAACGTTCACATTCGCGTTATACCGTTAGCATCGCGCGGTTGGTTGAATTCAACTGAACTCGGCACATTGTCAGAAGTTCGGCGCCTGCATTTCACGCGTCGGGAAGGCTGCTTTATCACGCCGGAACGGACGTCTGTGCATTTTCAGCAAGCTTTGACATCGTTCTGCAGGTTTGCTTTGTTTTTGTCACTTTATTAGGGTGATATATATTTAAGCCGCTAAATATAACTGGCACTTAATACATGCTTTGCAATTGCAACCTTGAAGTAACCACCTTCTGACTTTGTGCGATTTTCTAGCCGCGTTCACGCAGAAGGTTTTATACGCCTGTAAAGTCGATATCATAAAAAGAGACTGCAAGCATGACGCGAGAGTCGAAAAAACGAGGCGAGCAGTTCATCTTGCTTCACAGTGGTTAAAGCTCAGCTAGCTGCCTCGCGTCCTAATCGGCGGGTGATTCTCCAGCGGCACGGAGGACTTGACTCTAACCTTCTCAGGAAGCAGTGCCATGGCCGTATAATCTTTTTTTCGCACGCCGCAAACGTTTGTTCACGAAAGTACACGGTTGCTACTGTAAGCATGCCATATCAAAACAACAATCATATGATTCGTAGTCCACGCCGCAGAACATCGATAGCGTGTACGGCTTCATTTCGGAGTGCATGTGGACCATTATTCATCTTTAACGTTACAGAATGAGACTTACCTCGAGGTATACGTCCTACACGGTGTAATCGCGACTTGGGAAATGCATTTCGCTTTGAGTTGGGCGTCGTTGTTGTCGATCGTCTGCTCTTCACCGTTAACGTGATTGACGAGCCTTTCTCATTTTATCAAGTTTGCTTTTCGGAAGTGCCAGTCAAGCTTGAAAATTCTTTTGAAGCCGCACTGCAAGCGGTACATCGTGAGGCGCCGCAAGTGCACCGCGAGAGCTCTGCACGTGCACAGAAGCGAGCGGCAACGCGGTGGAGAGAAGGGAAAACGCGCGCTGCTTACACCCCAGTTTCTCTTTTTCTGTCAGAGATGGCGCTGCCTGTCAATAGAGTCACTCGAAAATCAGAGTACCGCAAAGGTAGGCTGCACGCGGGCAACATTGGGTGGCGGCGGCCATGTCCCTTCCAGACCGTCCGGCGCGTTGCTAGCGTGCGTTGAAAAGTGACCGATCTTTTAGCCTCAGTGCCGTGTTACGCTCGGCAGAACGGCATTATGTGTGTGTGTTTCTTCAAGAGGATATTAGAAGTGATTTCGAGTCATCGACAGGTATGGATCGACTGCGCGGTTAGCGGTGTAACTAATGAAACGTACGGCGAATGTTGCCATGTGCTCGCGAACTCTCTTGATGGCTTCATCGGTCTATTTTCGTGTCACGCCCGGGCGTGTTCGCTAGTTCCGGATCTGTAAACATGGTTGCATTAGCGCAGTGACATCGTGCGAGATGCCATTTACTTCGACATTTGGTGAATCTTGACTGTTTGCGCTAGCGTTGCAGTAGGTGTTCAGGTTCACTGCACTCGAAAACGTTATCGAATTAACAACATCGAGAACATTCAACCGATTCAACATTGCGTCCTTCGTCTGATCGCTGACGCATCGCTTGCTTGCGCACCGTGCTTGCTGTTCAACTGGTTGATATGTGTAATAGAAGTTGTGTGTGTACGGTAATTGGAAGTTGTGCGCGACGTCTTGATTCGGAACGCCAGCAGCCGAACGCACGGGCGAATCGGCGTGCGGTAGGTAAGGTGCATCTTGCCTTACGATACGTAGAAAATAGGCCATCAAAAATGATTGACATCACTACCTAATTGTTTCATTTCCTATGTCTTGTCTCTTTAATATTCCCAACGTTGCAAATAATTTGCAAATATTTTGCTGTGTTCTGACAAACAGTTGTTTTTTTTTTTTGGCGTTGCCAGCGCGTAAACAGCTGAGATTCGGTTTCTGCACTGCTGCACTTTCTTTCATACTGCACCCTTATTAAAGCTTCCTCGGCACGGTGCTATATGTTCTTTTGATCAGAAATAGTACATCCCGGAATTTTTAAAGCGCATGCTACTGCAACACAGTATGTATACCTAGGGCTCGCATAAAATCGACTCCCTCAATGCGCAGGATCTGCTTTTTTTTTTTTTTTTTGCTGTGACCATTTCTCACCAACTATACAGTATTTTAAGGGTGCGCTCGGTGCAATGCAGCATTAGCAGCATTTTTTTTTGCAACAAGTTTAAAAATACGCTTGATAACATTGTCTTATACCAAGTTTATCAACAGAGTTCCACGCTTCTGTTTTGTGCAATGCCAAAGATCATGCCACAAGTAAACAGTTATTATTTTAATAAATGTTTGATTTCGCTCTCGTGCGTGACACGCTTATAACTCGGATAGCATGCGTAATCTGTTCAACAGATCCAGATATAAAGAGCCGAGCAAATAGAAAGGTATGTAGTTTTCAATATTGCTGACCATAACGAACCGAAAAGGTGAAGTATCCTGTCGCATAAGATCTTTTCCAGCAAAGTTAGTGTAGTTCACTGCAGGAAGGAGTGTTATTCGAGGGGGACGAATTCTTTCAGGCCAACTATGTAGCCACGTAGAACGGCGCTCTTTGACATTAATTTTTCCCACACGGCAAACGAGATTCCCAGAGTAGCTCACCAGTAACGTTCGATTGATGGTGAGCTACTCTCTTCTGGCATCTGCATGCAGTGGCGTAGCCAGGGGGTGGCACACCAGGCGCGTGCCCCCCCCCCCCCCCCGCGCGAAAAAAATGTCTGCTTACGCCCCTGTCTGCATGACGCGTTATAAAAGCGACGAAGTACTTCTGGGGACCATGGTACTGCTAAATGTCCGGCCACGCTCTGCATTGAACGCGCCTGCACCCAAAGCGCTTGGAAGGGATATGGCGGCGAGAGGTCACGTGATGCGAGTAAGCCAATCGCGTCGGTGGCGGTGCGCGGAAAACAGATGCGATACTCTGAAAATTTTCCAGTGACTCTACCTGTCAAGAGCAGGCAGCGCCATCTCTGCCGAACATTCTGCCGTAAAGGGCACAGAACGGAGCTGAAAACTTAAGGTTTTTTTTTTCTGGAGTAAAATAGTTTTAATTTAAGTAAAGACACTAAGCCAACGCTAAAAAAAAAGTAAAGGTTTTTTTTTTTTTTCGAGCCTGGTGGCACACTTGTCACCGCCCCGTTATAAAGGGGACGCTCATAGCATCCATCCATCCAGCAGCGCCGCTAAGCGTTGCTTGGGATCGTCGTACTCGGAAGCAGGCACGCAGTCCTGCTGCATTGTGAACTGTCACAAACGTTTAAAAATGACGAAGGGCCGAAAACTGCCCGTCAAGTTCTACCGTTTCCAATGCAAGCAGTGCCGTTTCCAATGCGTCAAGAGTGGATTATGGCAGTTCGCCGCGATGCTTTCGCGGTCTTGTCACCTTGAAGCAATTTTTGTCATACACAGTATTACGAACTATTAACGGCGAGAAATGCGATGATCGTGCTCATTTCAAAGGGAAGTGCGTTTGTGAACAGAAGCTACAACAAGTAGACAGCCGCTGTACGTTTCGAGATTGCGCGCTGGCTTTCCGAGTCAACCATTTGTACTGTGACAGCAGCGGAGCACGTGGGCTTATTACACCACAGTTTAAATAACGTACCGTCAGTACTAAGTGTTTAATTCAGCTGATTGCGGTACATTTCCCGTCGCGGCTCCCTGTAAACAGAATTAAGCTGCATGCTTGCACTGAGCGTTTATATTGGCCTTGCATACGACACGCCGTGATTGCTTAGCAGGCTGAAGTGTTGCGCTGCTAAGATCGTGGTCATGGGTTCGATTCACGCATACGGCAGCTGCATTTCGATGGAAGCGAAATGCAGTAACAATGGTGTACTTAAATTTACGTACACGTTAAATAACCCCAGGTGGCCGAAATTAATCCGAAGTACCCCACCAAGCCGGCAATTAAATTTTCGATGGCTTCGCGAATTCAGATGCGCTTATCATTGGGCACAAATCTCGGCAGAATCATAAACATGCGTAATCCCAGTGGGTATTGTATAGTATCAGGGGCGTAGCGAGAAATTTTTTCGGGGGGGGGGGGGGGGGGCGGTCGAACAATACTTTATGTTCGTGCGTGCGTTTGTATGTGTGCGTGTACATATACGCAAGCAAAATTGAAAACTTTCGGGGAGGGTTTGAACCCCCCCCAACCCTGCCCCTCCCTGGCTACGCCCCTGTATAGTATGATGCTGACAAAGCGAGCTGTCGAAACAACCAAAGCGACGTTAGAATAAGCGAACACGGTGCGTGATCAGGCGTCGATATTATTCGAAATGAAAGACGCCTCTGCAAGAAACATGCATGGTCGAAGTGAGCATGAATTTTTCTTTTTTTGCGCGTATCATTATGCTGTCAAAGGGAGCTCTAAAAGAAATCCAAGGTGACATTAAACTTGCGATCCGACGTTGTTATCATTCGATGCAAACCTCGGCAAAAGTGAAACTCCCACGAAACTGAACACTGGGCATTGCGATGCAGCCAGTGACTCTACTGGACAGATGTAAATTTATGCTCTTCACACTGAGCTCATAATAAATTTAAAGCCGCATGACAAACTTGGCATCCATGCAATCTAAAAGTTATCAATAGAAAACGCACGCGAAAGCGTGCTGGATGTTTGCTGACAGCTCCGAGTAGACACGACTGCCGCAACGAATGTGCGTTTTACCGGTAACATAATTACAGAACTCGCGCAGTCACCTCCCTATTCATGTCAGAGAAATGTGCCCGTTCAGCATCGGCACGCACGTAGCGCTCGCACAAACAGCATCGCCCTTGACGACCTGCTCGGTCCCGAAAAGGTGGTCGATCAACCGTCCTCCTCTGGTGAGATTCCCACCGTGAAAATGTTTTTTCCATCTCTGGGATCTTTTTAAACCTTCAGAGGAAGCGACACGTGAAGCTGCACGTGCACGGCGAGCAGAGAACAGCGCGTGCAGGGTGCGGGAACGTGCTGAGACAGCGAAGTCAAAAGGCAGGTGCGGGGAGAGGAGCGACCGGTTTTTGCTAGAAAGGCGGCGAAGGATGGATGGATGGATGCTATGAGCGTCCCCTTTATAACGGGGCGGTGACATGTCTGCCACCATGCTCGAAGAAAAAAGGAAAAAACTTCCTTGTTTCATGCTGGCCTAATACCTTACCTACATTGATTAAATATATGTTATTATACCAAACAGATTATAAATTCACGGTCTATCTCTCTGCCTCTTAAGGCAGAATGACCTTATTTTTTTCCCCCATTATTTATTTTTGCACTTTATCTCTACTTTTCTGCCACCAATATACTCTAACCGTCTCTTACTTATTTCTATCGCGGACGTGTTCAGCTTTCCATTGTTGTCCCTAAAACCCAAGGCTTCCTGTAGACTCGTGCCCACAAGTATACCTGGGTTAGAGTGTACTAGAAAGGTTGAGTGCCGCGGTCCCCTGCCGGCGCCCATGCTTTCAAACGACTCTCTCCACACGGACACTTGACGCGAGGGCGCTGCGGTCGAGGTGGCTTGGGAAGCGCCGAGTCGCGCGCGCTCAGATGCAAGGTAGCTGTGGTAGTAGCTGTGCAAGAAGCTTCGCTGCTCATTGTTTTTTGTGTTCGCCGTGCCGCTGGCAGTATGCCGAAGAACCGTCATCGGCACTGCTATGCTCCAGGCTGTCGCACCGGTTATTCGGGCGTTAAAGTGACGCGGAAAGTGTCCTTGTTCAGCGTCCCAAAGGACGAAGACCGCCGGAAGCTGTGGGAGAAGAACTTGCATCGCAGCGACAAGCCATTGGACGACCAATGTGCCGTTTGTGAGCTACATTTCGAAGACCGATACATTCTACGTGACTACATCCATGTTGTGAACGGGGAAGAAGTCCGAATACCACGCGGAGTGCCGGCGCTCACGTGTGATGCAGTGCCAACAATACTGCCAAATGCGCCAAAGTACTTGACCAAGAAAGTGCCGGCCGAACGCGCACCTCGCAAACGGGAACCGTCTGCACAGTTGCAAAGTGAAAGGCGGAAGAAAAAGAGAGATGCCAGCCCGTGCGGAACAACAGCGTTACAAGACAACGATGACGACGACTGCAGCTCGCCAAGGATTGACGCTGAGAATTTAGGACAGCTAAAAGCTCCGTCAACCTGTTGGTCTGTGCATCGTTTTCAAAACTTCGAAGGTATTGTGTATGCTCTGACAAACCTAGAAACACATACAGGGACAGTGCATTCGGACAGAGCGGTCCTTTTTAAGCTCGGCACAACACAGGAAGTCTCCTTCCAGATCTTTCTCAAGGGGAAACTGGTGTCTGAGGGAGCTGTGACGACGATAAAGCAAGCTGAAGAGGCTCTACTTCGTGCCGAATGTTTAATTACGTGTCCTGGTGCCATGTCCGCGTCCGCAATTTTCACAGACGATATGACAAAATCGCTTCTGAATAAGACAGACGTCAAGGAGGGAACCATATACAACAAAAAATGCGTGGCCACAACAACAACAGAAGGTAAGCTTGAAAACGCAGCTGAAGTACTAATTGCATGGGAATATGCATCGTTGGTGTCTGTTAGTGTATAGGGGGCTCATAAAAATATGACAGTTGTCAACTTTGCCCATCATTAAAGAGGCAAAGGTATTTATGCTTGAGCTGTTGCAATGTCTTTCCCTCACAGGGACACTGTTCTAGTACATTTTAGTGATCATTTGCTTGCCACAATGTAACTACTAACACACACTACAATGTCATACTCTTTCAGGTATGCCTTGCCTGTCCTGCCGCTACCTCCGAAAAGCTCTCCTGACAAGAATCTCCTGGCTAAAGTGCCATCGTCGCAAGAAGATCAGGACAGCTACCCAGAAGTTAAGGTCGACTCTACAAAAACACCGGCGCCTCTCTAGAAAGGTGGTGAGCCTAAAAGCGCAAATTGAAAACATGAGAGTCCAGAATGCTGCTATGGAAGAGGAGGCACTGAAAGCGAAAATTTCCAAGTTGCCACTAAAGCAACAAGAGAGTGTACGACACTGTTTTGCTGCATCGAGAAGAAAGAGCACCAACGGGATGCATTTCACAAATGAATGGATGCTCGAATGCATCATGATGAGAATGAAAAGTCCGAAGCTTTACAGACACATCCGAATGCACAACATCCTTGTCCTCCCAGGTGACACCACACTCCGAAAATACACTGCCTCATATAGGAGTGGGTTTGGCTTCAACAAGAAAGTCCTAGAAACATTGAAGCTGAAAACAAGCACAATGGACGAGTTCAGCCGTCATGGTGGCATTCTAATTGATGAGCTAAAGCTCTCAGAACATCTCTCCGTTCAAAAATGTGGGCGTCTGCAAGGTTTTGTGGACATTGGTCCATTTACACAGCCCGAAGATGCACACCTTCCGTGTGACCATGGAATGGTAGTTATGTTCGTACCATTTGCTGGAAAATGCTCTCAAATTTTAGCCGTGTTTGCTTCGCATGCAAATGTAAAAGGTGAACTGCTCTGCAAAATATTGGTTGAAGCCACAATCTTGGCAGAACAGGCAGGACTGTTCGTGGACTTCATCACTTGTGATGGGGCGTCGTGGAATAGGAGAATGTGGACACTGATGGGTATTCAGGGAACTGCAAGCAGAACTGTCTGCAAGGTGAAGCACCCCGTCGATAAAAAGAGGAGTCTCCATTTTCTCTCAGACTTCCCTCACCTAATCAAGTGCCTCCGCAATTGCCTCCTGAAAGGCGGCTTTGACACACCAAGTGGCCGGGTACAATCTTTTTCATACTGTGCTTATGTGTCGTGGCGTAACACTTTGTCAAGCAACTTATTTTGACTTTTTTAATGTTGCAGGTGTCCATGTACTTCGTCCGCGAAGCATTCAACCTTGACAAAGAGAACGTCACTCTGAAGGCAATGCCGAAGTTGACGACCAGTCACCTCAATCCTAACGGTTTTGAGAAAATGCGAGTTTCACTCGCTTTTCAACTTTTCGGGGACTCGGTTCTACGTGGCCTGCAGCATTACAAAAGCCAACTTGAAGCAAGTTATGGAAAGGGCGCTATTGATGCAACGGAGTCATTTTTTAGGTATACCTAAGCATTCTGAATGTGCGCCTTTCTATAGCCCCAGTGTGACTGTATGCGTCATTTTCATCCATTTTAATAGCAATTCCTTACATTTGCAGGATGATGAATCGCCTCATTAAAGCCATGACTTCTCGTTTCAAGTCTGAAGCCCTTTGGCCCGACTCGGATGGTGCTGCTGTGCTTTCCGGTTTCCTTGACTACATCTCCAAGTGGGAGCAGCACACCAACAAAGGCAATGGATTCTTGAGCAAGCCAACAGCTACAGGCCTGAGGGTTACGATTTCCAGCGTGCTTTCTTTGCTAAATTATGTAACCAAAGACCTTGGCTACCAATACCTAATGACTTCGAGGCTCAGCCAAGACCCTATTGAGAACTTGTTCGGTGTGGTACGTCAGTCATCAGGGTGCAATGATCACCCGACCCCTGAACAGTTCCTAATTACTGTGAACTGCTTGAGCTTCTATAGCTTGGCTAAGCCAGTACATGGTACAAGCGTTGAGCCAGTGGTACTGACATCACTTCTTGACACAACAGACTTGCGCACTGCTCAGGCAACAAGTATGCTTGAAGCAATAGATGAACACATTTCCGAAGGGAATCTTGCTAGTGTTGAGAGTGCTGCACAACAGTGCCTTCCCGCAGAGCATCTGAGCCTTGTAAAAAAATCCAGCGACGCCCGCTTAGTGTATTACATGGCAGGGTATGTGGCCAGAAAATGCGTCAGAAAGTCTGGCTGTAGCACTTGTTGTTCCCTTCTTCTTATTCCTTCAGCTGAGGGCAAAACTCTTGAGTGTGCTGAGTTCACTAACTTTTGTGACAAGGGTGGCTTGCTATACCCATCAAAACAGCTTTTTGATTTTGTAGCATACCTGGAAAGTGCATTCACTGACTGCTTCAGTGTAAACAAGCTTCACACTGAGAGCATTTTAGATGTGCTTGCCCTGATTAGGGCTGAAGACAAGAGCCTTGGCTGTATTCTGCATGAGGCAGAAGTGAAGGCAAACGTAGTCAAGTTTTATCTTGTTACGCGCTTGCACTTCTTTGTTAAGGGAATTAACAAGGCCAAAGAAGAGCGGCGGAAGATGCTGCAGCACTTGAAGGTGCGTAGGTGTGTGTGATTTTGTTTATCGCTTCATTTAGCTTCAAAGCTGTAGATGTTTCTGTTTCTTGTGTTCAAAAGTTTCTTTTTTGCTTGCTGTATGATATACTTTTTTGGTGACATTTACTTTCTAGCTCTTTAATGGTGACAATTCATTTTGCTTTTTGTTTCGCAAGTGCTGTTTAAAAAAAACGGTCATTTTATGCTCAGAATTACATGCATGTTGCCCACATTTTTATTGATCTGATGACATTACGCTAAGCAATCACTAAAATGACGTGAAAGTGCATAGGTGTATCATTTGTTTGTTACTTCATTCAGCTCCAGACCTGCAAATGTCTGTGTTTTTAATCCACAGTCTTTTGTTCTGCTTTCTGTATGATATACTTCTCTAGTACTGTTATAATATTGCAGTACTGTTGTAACCTTGTAATAATGTTATTGTGATAATTCATTTGTGTGTTTGCTATTGCACAAGCGCTGCTTTCAAATAAAGATTGTCACATAATGCTCAGAATTATACACGTTGCACATGTCTGTTCATTTATCTGCATACACCATAGCAATCATTTAAATGAGTTCACGTCTTGTACGCGTGTATTAAAAAGTAGAATAATTCCAAGTAGTTATGTTTTGGTGACATTAGCACATAAGTCTGATAAAGTAACAAATAAAAAATTATTCTTTAGCTTTTGAAGGAATGTCGAGTGAAAGCTGGGTAAGGAAAGTTGAAACGTCTGTCATAAGCTTTGAATCGGCCGCGACTGAGCGTTTCACTGTGGCCCATGTACATTACAGTAAGCGGCATATTGCAACTGAATTGGACTAAAGTAGCTATAGTTAGCCAAAAGATGAAACTGGAAACGTAATGGACTTTAAGTTTCTAAGCTTTTATCTGGGGGACTCGGTGAACCCAGCGATCGGTGCACCGAGTGAAAAGAACATGCCTGCTTTTGTTTGAGTTTGTCCCTTCCGCAGGGTCAAAATATACTTGCGCTTGCACTTCAAAGACGCAGCCAATCTTTATGCAAGCTTGTGTGG
This sequence comes from Rhipicephalus sanguineus, assembly GCF_013339695.2. Taxonomy (NCBI): domain Eukaryota; kingdom Metazoa; phylum Arthropoda; class Arachnida; order Ixodida; family Ixodidae; genus Rhipicephalus; species Rhipicephalus sanguineus. The sequence continues at coordinate 147,501,492 of NC_051177.1, read as the reverse complement.
GTGACTGCTGAGGCTGAACCAAGTTAGAATAATCACTGAAACGACACCGTAGCAGACGCTACAGCCAAGCAGCTCTCGCAAGAACAGTTGGGTCGCATTTGGCTAGAAATAACCTCTGCTGCCGTGCACGAGCACTTTTCCTTTATTTATCAGGTGTCGGCTCTCATGAACAGTGCCAGTCGCCGACGCAATTCTGCAGAAACGCAGCCGATGAGCGCGGCGCCGCAGCGCAACTTACCCTGCTCCTCCAAGCCAGCTCGCTCCCAGCGCCCTCTATTCTTTCCGCGCGCCGCGCCTCAGAAGTTGAGCGGCGGTCGTGCCACTCAACCTTTCTAGTACACTCTACCTGGGTGAATATCGCCACATTCAATCAGTACATGTTACATCGTTTCCTTAGTTCCCCCGCAGCATGTACATTGTTCTTCTTCGTTACTGAATCTAGTTTTATAACTACGCGTTCTAAGGCAGCCCGACCTTGCTTCAAACAGTAAAGCGCTTCCCCTTGAATTATCATAAAACCTTTCCCTCCTTATTTCGTTTTTTCCCTTTCGGTAGTTACTCAGAGCCGGCTTCTTTTCCATCGCTGTCATCCAATAAGTCCTCTCCGCCTCTCTGACCTTCCGCTTAATGCTCCTTGTTGCCATATCGCCCGCACTGCTAGCCGTATATTTACAGGTGAGCCTCCTAGTTCTTTTTCTCCACTGCGAGTCAACGCTTTTTCTATTCAAATACCTGAAAACCTTCTCTGCCCATCTACTCTTCTTCATTTTCCTCAGCCTCTCTTCGAATCTCTTTTTGCTCTGAGTTTCCCTCACTTCAAAGCCTGTCCATCCCATATCACCCTTTACAGCCTCATTTGTCGTCTTCCCGTGAGCGCCCAACGCGAGGCGGCCCACCGTCCTTTGATTTACATCCATTCCTGATTGTACCTCTGACTTCATGCACACCACTGAGTTCCCGAATGTAAGCCCCGGGACCATCACACCCTTCCACAGCCCTCGAAGCACCTCGTACCTATTGTATCCCCATAAAGCTCTGTGCTTCATAATTGCAGCATTCCTCTTTCCCTTTGCTACCGATGCTTTCTCTTTTACCTCCATATATCTATCCCCCTCATTTACCCATACTCCGAGGTACTTGTACTCGCTTACCCTCGGTATTTTTTGGCCCTGTATGAAGACCGCATGGTCGTCGTGATCATTGAATACCATCAATCCACATTTTGTTGCACTAAATCCTAGTCCTAGAGCCTCACATTCCCTTCCGCATATATCTGCCAGTCGCTGTATATCATCTTGACTGTCCGCAAATAAGACAATATCATCAGCATAAAATAGACCTGAAAGCTTCTGCTCAACCATCGTGCCGACCTGTTTGTGCGACAAATTAAATCCAATTTTGCTACCTTCTAGCGCTTTTTCCATCCTCACCATGTACAGCATGAATAACAGCGGGGACAAAGGACATCCCTGTCTCAGCCCCTTGCTAATTTCAACGCTGTCCTTGCTACTTATTCCTTCCCATTCTATAGACCTTTTCACAGACGGCTCCCTGGGCGCCGCCATAGACCTCTTTGGGCTGCGCTAAATAGGCGTGACCCCCCAAAAATGCACTACCGAGGCTGTGACCTCGGCCTTTGTACTCCCGCGCGCAGCCCAACATGGCGGCGTTTTTTCTCTCCTGTGAAAAGGTGATGTATTTTCTCGGTATATTTCCCTCAAAAGCTGTATACAGTCGTCCCCTATGCCCACTTCTTTCAATATATCCCACAAAATTTCCTGATTAACGTTGTTATACGCCCCGGTGATATCTAGATAAGCTACGTATAAAAGCCTGTTTTCTATTTTCGATACTTCTATAGACGTCAGACTCTGGAGTTTCCAAGATGTGTGGCGCCACCTGTCGGAGAAGTATTGAGTAGTGCATAGACCGACTCTCTCGCACAGTTTGCTATGGGACCAGGTGCAACTAGCGAGTGCGAAGCAACGATTGAGCTTAATATCGCGTGTGTTTGCGCATTTAGCACTCAGAACGAGAGCTGTGAATTGCTCTCCGCTAGTCGGACGCGCCACCGAACCGTCGTGAAGTGCTTGCTGGATCACTCGCCTGAACGACGGCGAAAACAGCAGCAGACGAGAGCCCTCCGCACGCTACGAAGAAACTCCGCAAAAGACGCACTGTTGCGTTGTGAATTGCCACGGACGTAAAAGACTGAATAACAACGTTCAGTTTTACAGATTTCCATAGTTGTCGTGCGAAGAAGAAAGGCGAGAGCGCTGGATACGGGCCGTTGCGAGCGTGTTGGGTAAGCGAGGTACCCGCGTTCTCCACAGCCGGTGGCATGAATGTGTGGCTCTGCTGTTGTTTTGCGTAGCCCTGATGCAAAACCGTGGTAACCTTGACTATGAAGCTCAGCAGAGGCTCTGACCGCGGTGCTTGTCGTGTAACACGAAGTGAGCAGCTAGAGGCAGACTGGAGACGCGTGATACGCACACCGCGACGAGTTGGTCGTCACAACACAGCATCGCGGACGTATGTACAGGGTCGACCACATCTAAGCTGAACACCTCATTAGTATTCAAACCGGTAAAACTAGTACGTTTCTTATACTTCACGAGTGCAATGCCCGTTATAGAACGTCTAATCATGGTGTCGACAAACACAGTAATGATTTTCCGAATTATGCATTAAACAACAGCTTCAGTGAGGTCTTGAATACTAATGAGGTGTTCTGCTTAAAGGGGTCATGAACCACTTTTCCAAGTAATGATCTAATGGCCTCAGTATCGGAGTGTACTGCCTCCCGAATCGATTGCCGCAAAAATTTCTCGAATCCGTCAAGAATCAGCGGAGTTACGGGGGTTTGACGCACGCTCCCAGCGCTTTCTCTCTTTTCTCGTGCCGACGAGCGCACTGGAAGCTAGACAGGGAGGGATGGCATGGGGGAAAGAAGTTACGCCAGCGCGCGTCATGAAACGCGATCGCTCTCCCGCTGTGATTCGCTTGCGCGAGTGCGGCTACCGTGTACTGAGGAGTGCGGCGCCGGCAAGTGGCGGAACCCCGCGGCAAGAAGCGCATCTGATCCGAACGTCGCTCTCGATTTACGTCGGCTATCGGCCAATAAGCATGCTATGTCTCTTGCGACGTACAGCGGACAGACGCCCCGCCCACCGACGAGAGTGAGAACCGGCCTCTGTTTGAAAAGAGGGTGCCTGGGGAAACGGCAACTTCGCCCTCCGCTTGTGGCCATTACGCGGCGCGCACGACTGTAATATTTGGCAGAGCAGTTCATAGCCGTGTCAGCTTTCCGCAGGATGTGTTTTTTCAATCAGCCCAAGGGGTGCTTCATGACCCCTTTAAATGTGGACGACTCTGTACGTTTTGAAGGCTCAGAGTTCTGGTTCTAACTAGCTAACACTACGTGCGTCATACAAGTAAATCGCAGAATGTTGGTCGTGACCCCCTTCAGGTTTGTTTCGCCCGTGTCCTCCGCGGTTGCCGTATAGCTATCTCGGAGGCCACGGTTTTGCCTTTTGTTGTACCCCGCGAAAGTGGACACGCACGTATCCCCATTTGCAGTACATACAAACGGAAGACGACCATCAAGAGACCATTTGAGGATGCGTAATAAAACACTCCAATGCACAGGAAGCGAGAGATGAATTAAGGGAGAATGCAACTGAAAAGGCGAAAATCGCCGGAGCCATTCGCCCCTGATGAACCGAGTTTTCTACCGCTGATCGTAAGATGCATAGCTAAGTAAATTGATCGTGTATGTAGGTACTTTATCGCTGTGGTATACGTATATACCCGATTTTAACGCATTTAAGCTCTAGAGAACGGATGCCGGAGGGCTTGCCTCGAACACGGTGTCGTGTGATGCTCGCTTGTACTGCGAGTTGCAGCGCGCGGGAATAACTAAAACTTATTTTGCATTGTACTCGCAGTTCGCTTTCATCAGCTTCCTTTGTTTCTGAAGCGTGGATTGGCGGAAGAAGCTTTCCAGGTCCTTGATTTTCAGGAAACCGCGCCTCGACACCAACGAAAGAGGAGGGTTATATTGCGGCCTATGCACATTCGCTTGCGGGCGGCTCTCTTTGCACTACCCAGTTAGTGCCAGGGCTACGATGAGGGCGCTGGTGGCGTTGTTTTTCGCAGCGCCGCCTGGGCAGAGTCTGACGTCTATACACTGGGTAAGAACAAACAGATTATCGTCTAACCGCCTGTCGATTCGAAATCCATTCTGAAGTTTTCCCAAAATATCATTTTGTTCTACCCACGCTTCTATTTTTAATTTTACTGCCTACATCGCCAACCTGTATAGCACCGATGTAATGGTTAGCGCTCTATACGAGCGAATGTTATCCTTTTCTCCCCTGCCTTTATACACCAGAGCACGCCTGTCTCGCACCCAGGCTGCTGGTGAGCCGAGCGGATACTCTCGCACCCACACGCCAGGCTGACGGGGCTGCCAAGGCGCACGCGGGCTGCACCAAGTAAACAGGGCAAGCTGCAGTTCTGAGGCTTCAAAGTGCGAAAAAGTACCCGTTCACGCCCCTTCAGCGTATACGAGCTCGTCTGGGCACTACTGCGTCGTCTTCGGATGCCAAAACAAGCAGCGCAACAAGAGGATATTAGCGTTGTCTGCGACTATTACGACGCGCCACGGAAATAGTGCCGGTGCGGTGTTTTCAGTTTCGCCACGAGTGGATAACTGTGATTCAAGCAAAAAAACTAGGAGCCGAGAGCAAATGCGCGAGTAAGTACACTAACTGCGTGTATTCTGCAGTGTGATGTCCAACTATTTCATTTTGCAAACCTAATTTGCGTGACACGCAGCTGGGTTGAAGGCAGCCGCGAGCTTTGTGTGCGGGTGCACTTCATGCCTTTGAGCGTTTCCTTCAGGGGCGTAGCCAGAAATTTTTTTCGGGGGGGGGGGGGTGGTTCAACCATACTTTATGTATGTTCGTGTGTGTGTTTGTATGTGTGCGTGTATATATACGCAAGCAAAACTGAAAAATTTCGGGGGGGGTTTGAACCCCCCCCAACCCCCCCTTGGCTACGCCCCTGGTTTCCTTTGACGAAAATCTAGTGCAAGGTAGCGCTTTCATGCACAAGCAATCAGCATGCTTTGCCACTTTCAACGTAGTATTAAACTTTAGTGCTTTTGATGGCATCCACGCCCTCGAGATTTCGTCTTCAAAAGGTAATAAATGGCACGGTGCTCCTCAACGGCTGGCCAGAATTTCGTGCTTTCATTTCAGTGTTTGATATGTCCCCAAATTTATTTGGACACGAGGCGTCCAGCTACACATAATAAATATATTGGCACGTAAGTAAAGAGTACTCGCGCCGGTGTCCTTTACGTCGCAGGCGTAACTAACCGGCTTAACTAAGAGTAGCACAGTTTCGCTTGTAAAGCACCATCGTTGCAAGAATAAAATCGCACAGGTAGCTTCCAAAAGGGATCGCTGAACGATACTGCAGGTTATACTCTCTGATAGCCCGCTTTTGTGAGCAAGACGCATTATTGTAAGAGCGCTTGTGAAACAAAAATTACGTTCCGCGAAACTACCCGTAGCGTACTCTAATTATTACGCGATGCATGCTGAAATGATGAGCTTTCACAAAACTTTGTGCACAACTTGTAATATGGGGCAACAAAACATCGTTTCACTCTTTCGCGAGCTGCACTTCAATCACGATTCACACGTACTACAGCGAGAACGTTTTTTTTTACAAATGTAACAGCGCACGTATCTGACGAGGTTGCTTCCGCAGCCCACTCAGCACGTACTGTATACATTGTGGACTTGCACGAAGATGTTCTTGATGTTCCAATAAAATCAGCGAAAATGTCCAGGCTAGAAAAGACGCGAAACACGCTCTCCGACGGGCTGAGTTTCGGGAGTTTCACGTTTGCTCTGTGTAGCGTCTGCTGGCGTGGCAGCCCGCGCGTGTTGTTTTGTCCCGTGTGCGATAGATGGCGCGACGCGCGATGCAAATATGGCGATGCGCATGGAATTCGCTGTGTTCTGGTCTATAGATTAAGCTCATTCTACTTTTTCGCCAACTGTCTGGTATTTCCCTCTCCTGTAAGCACTTTTCTACGGCTTTCAGCAGTGCATCTAAGCGCAGAGTAGTGCGCTTAGGAATTTTTCGTTCGGCCTTCTTCCAATTGAAATTCACTAGTACTACATCTTCGTCAGTTGCACTCCTTCGCGTACTTTTACTCACCGGAGGAATCCCCTGGGTGACCTTTTTAAACGAATCAGCTGTTATCTTTCGGATGTAACCTAGCGCTGCATGCCCTTCCATTTGATTTCCTCCTTCATCTACCAAACGTTGTTGCATTGTGACAGACTTCCTACCTAGCGCTTTTAGGTGGCTCCAAAATATCCTAGGCGCGGCCTTCTTCTTTTCGCGAATCTCTGTCATCCAGCGTTCGCTTTCAGCTTTAATTTTTGCCTCGACTAATTTCTGCACAATGGATTTTTGCTCTAAATATATTTCCCATATTTGGTTGACTTCGTCCTGTGGCCGCTTCTCCTTTTTTGCCTGTCTGTGCTACCGTGATGCCTCACGTCGCTTCTCGATCGCCTCCCGGATTTCTTTGTTCCACCAACTTTTTGGCTTTCTCTTTCCATTCCAACAAGTAGTTTTCTTCTCTTTTTCCATTTCTTTTGTGATTACGTGTAGCAGCTCACTATACTTCCAGTCTTTGCCTGGTAGTTCGTGTACTTTTTCCTCGACTCTTGCGGCTATATTTGTTATTTGTTTGTCATTTAGATACAAGCTGCCAACCTTTGATTCTATGTTCTTATTTTCAGTTTTATATCCCATTTGCAATATTATGCGTTTATGATCACTACCCAAGCTGTTAATGCCTTCCTCGTCTATTCTCATCTCTCTAAGTTTGTCATATATTCCTTCTGTCATGAGACAATAATCAATGCTCGATTGCCTGTTTCCGACTTCCCACGTGATCTGCCCCTCACACTTAGGCCCCACGTTAACTATCTCAAGACTATGTTGCTCGCAGAGATCTAGCAATAACTTGCCATTGGCGTCTGAATATCCGTCAAGGTCATGAATGTGAGCGTTCATGTCCCCTAGAAGGATTATTTCGGCATCATGACCAAATTCTTTAATATCGGTGCTTATGCATTTCACTATCTCCAGATTCTTTTCTCTGCAGTTATTCCCCGTCCACAAGTAAGCTACACCTAGCCACGTTTTCTTTCCACCTACTGTGCCCGAAACCCAGAGGTGCTCTGAACACGTCTGTTTCACTCTATCCCATTTTGTTCTGCTATGAATTAGCATTCCAACACCCCCACCTCTCCTTTCTGATGTGATCCTTTCGCTATCTCTCGCCGCACGGCGAGCGCTGAGGCGGTGGCGCCCTCTCTTGCGCTCAAGCAATGAACCGCCACGACAGCAGACGCCGATGCATGCCGACACGCCTAGGCCTTAAAGGGGCCCTGCAACACTTTTAGGGGCGAAGCTCCTTAACGTGGCATTCGTTCGTCCCTCGTAGTGCGTAACCAGTCGTAACGCTAGTACCAGATCTTGACCTCCAAGGTGGTGCCGGTGGGAGATTTCTCCTGTGCGTTGTTGAACAATAAAAAAATTCGCAGCGTGCGCGTTAACTAAAAGCCGAATTCTTCTGTCTCTCATTCCCCATTAGCAGCCATTGGCATGTTCCAGTAGGAAACGTTAGTAGAAGTAGAAGTGTAAGTGTTAGCTAAAAGCCGACTTCTTCTGTCTCTCATTCCCATTAGCAGCCATTGTTTACCTCCAAGGTAGTGCCTGGTGAGATTTCTCCTGTGCGTGATTAAACAATAAAAATTTTGTTCAAAACGCCGTTGATTGATGAAATAAACCAACGAAAGACGCCAGATGTTTTCTAAAAGCAAAACGAAAAGACGCCAGATGTTTCTAAAGCAAAACGAAAAGACACCAGCTGCTTAACGAAAGACGCCAGATGTTTTCTAAAGCAATGGTTTTCTAAACAATGAAAATTCACAGCGTACATGTAAAATTAAAGTGAGCTGCAAGTCGTCATAACTCTCATCGAACCTTTAGTATAAACGCGCCCGATCTCACGTCGGTGATGGCCGAATTCACGGAAGATTCACGGTTTACCGATGAACCTCCGCAGCTTCCCACTCATCATCATTCACTCCGTGGATATGCTGTGATTTTTTTCAGCATGGTCAGAAAACGCTGCCGATTGGTAGTCGAGGCTCCCGAGAACAGGCGAGCGAGCTCGACCATTTATGTGACGAAGCCGCCGAGAGCGCGCGTAGGCTATGAGAAAAGGAATGCGGTACTTTTCCCGTTCCAGTGACTTTAGGCAGCGCTTCCTCGATTTTTCAGCGCCTGGGCGAACGCTCTCCTCAAGCCGTCGAGCGCGCGCTCCGCGTCCGCTCGCCGCTGCCGCGTGGTGGCGCTGTGCAAGTAGATGTCAGGTAGATGTCAAAAATGAAATAAGGAGGGAGGCATTTTACGACAATTCAATGGGAAGCGCTTTACTGTTTGAAGCGAGATCGGGTTGCCTTAGAACGGGTAGTTATAAAGCGAGATTCAGTAAAGAAGAGGAACAATGCACGTGCTGCGGGGAAGATCAGGAAACGGCGGAGCATGTTCTGATTGAATGTGGAGACATCCACCCAGGTGTACGTTTGGGCACGAGCCTACATGACACCTTGGGCTTTAGAGACAATGGAAAGGTGAACACACCCGCGATTGAAATAAGTAAGAGACGGTTAGAGTATTGGTGGCAGAAAACTAGAGAGAAAGGACAAAAATAAATAATGGGGAAAAAAATAAGGACATTCTGCCGTAAAGGGCACAGAACGGAGCTGAAAACTTAAGGTTTTTTTTTCTGGAGTAAAATAGTTTTAATTGAAGTAAAGACACTAGGCCAACGCTAAAAAAAAAGACTAAAGGTTTTTTTTTCGATCCTGGTGGCACACTTGTCACCGCCCCGTTATAAAGGGGACGCTCATAGCATCCATCCATCCATCCAGGTGGCTGTCAGGCAGGATGGACGTGTTTTTTGAGAGCTCCGGAACGACAGCGACAGATAAGCGTATTTGCATGATTTGAGCTTGCCTCTGTCTGTAGCCTTCTATAAGGCGTTAGCGTAAAGCCTGAGTGGGTTTATTAGTTTGTATTTTTTTTGTTTATTACTTTTGTAAAGAAGCCTTGGGACATGGTAATGGGTTACCCTCTCCAGCGCCTTCTAGTGGGTCGTCCTGTTTGGTTGCTTGACAAAGAACGCCGCTCGCGCAGGGAGTTCGTGCCTTGCCGTGACTGTCGCCATTACTCATTGTCGTTCAGTGCTGTCTATTAAACACCCTAACAATTTGGTGGAGAGTGCTCTGCTCCCATTCAATGCCCCTGGAGCTCCGATCCCGTACCCTGCCATCTACCATGCCTCAAGACGCCGCCCAGCAAACGCCCCCTCTCGCAACGAGCGCATGTCCCGGTGTCCCCCGTATACGCGATCCACCTATCTTCACTGGCGCCGATAGCACCGACGTGGAGGACTGGCTCGCAATTTACGAGCGCGTCAGCATCCCCAACAAATGGGACGAAGAAGGCAAGTTAAGCAACTTGGTATTCTACCTCGCGGGCGTAGCAAGCTTGTGGTACAACAACCACGTGTCCGATTTTGCGACTTGGTCCGATTTCAAGACCGCCGTCATCAGCGTCTTTGGCCGCCCAGCAGTTCGTAAGCTGCAAGCCGAACAGCGCTTACGTGAACGATCTCAGCAGGCCGGTGAATCTTTCACAAGTTATATCGAAGACGTCCTCGACTTGTGTAAGAAGGCCAACGGGACCATGTCTGTGTCTGACAAGATCCGGAACGTAATGAAAGGCATTGACGACGATGCCTTCACCATGCTGCTCGCCAAAAACCCTGGCACAGTGGCCGAGGTCATAACGCTGTGCCAGAGCTACGAGGAGCTCCGCCGGCAGCGTTCGATGACCCGTCGATCCCCATCACGCGACGCAGAGCTTGCTGGCTTGGCGGCAATAACTGACCAGGCCGCGTTGCTGGCAGAAGTCAAGTCATTCGTGCGCGAGGAAATTGCACGCCAGGTCTCCCTCCTCGCCTTTGCCCACCCGCAGCACGTTCAACAGTCGTCGACCACCCTTCTTCCTCCTCTCCGCCGAGCGATTGAGCAGGAAATTGCGGAGGTCATGCCTGAGTACCACCCGCAACCTCCGGCTCCTGCGCCCCAGAGTTACGCTCAAGTTGTCGCCAGGACGCCCCAAGTAATTCCTGCGGCTGCTCCAATGAGTTACGCCGAAGCCGCCGCTAGACCTCCATTCTTTGAGGCGGGTGTGCCGGCTCCATATGCGGACGCCATCCCTCGGCCCCGACTGCAGTCCACCATACAGTCATTTCAGCAGCCGACCAGTCAATCGCGTCCTGCGACATGGGCGGGACCCACGCCGGCGAACCGCTGGCGCACCCCCGACAACCGGCCCATCTGCTTTGCTTGCGGTTACGCCGGTCACGTGGCACGTTATTGTCAACGCGTGCAGCCGCCTCGAGTCGCGTCACCTGTCACTACGACCCACCTCCACCTATGTCGCCGACGTCACGCCCACCTCCAGCTACTCGCCGCTCTCCGTCTCCACGACGTCGATCACTGTCACCCATGCGGCCACGTTCGGTCGCACGAGAGCAGGAAAACTAGTCGTCGCAGTCCAGGAGGCAAGGGCTGCGACGCTATCGAACTGTGAAAGCCCTCAGCGAAGTCCATCGAATGTAATCGACGTGCTTGTGGATGGTGTTCGCGCATCGGCCCTTATCGATACTGGAGCCGCTGTATCCGTTATGGACGCAAAACTTTGCCGCTTACTTCGAAAAGTGATGACGCCACTTTCTGGGATGTCCCTCCGTACGGCCAGCTCCCATAGTATTCATCCTACAGCAGTATGCACTGCTCGCGTCGTCATTCAGGACGTTCTGTACGACGTCGAGTTCATTATAATTGCGGCATGCTCTCACGACGTCATCCTGGGATGGGATTTCCTCTCCCGCCACGACGCCGTAATTCGTTGCGCACCAGCCGAAATCTAACTCTCACCGTTCTCACATTTGACGCCGACAGACAGTCCATCGGCAGTGAGCAAGATCCTAGTCCAAGACGATACGAAAGTGCCTCCAAACTCGTCAACGGCTGTGTCGGTCTACTGCGCCGGTCTCTCCGACACCATTGCACTCCTTTCGCCATCTGCCCGCATCTGCACTAGGAAAGGGTTGCTGGTACCTTTCGCGACCGTGCGAGTCACTCAGGGCAGCACCGCTATTTTTGTTACCAACCCATCCCCGTGCATTGTTACGTTGGTTCGAGGGGAATGTCTCGGCAAAGTGGAACCCGTTGAAGACGCACAAGTTCTGGACGCACCCGATGACTCGCACTGTACCAGTTCCCGCACCATCAGTGCTGTTTCCACGTCTGATTCGTCACCTACTGATGTATTTGGTCCCTCCATTGCTGACAACCTTACGTCGGTCCAGCGTTCGCAGCTTCTGTGCTTGTTGGATGAATTTCGTCATTCTTTCGATGTCGGGCAAACATCCCTCGGCCGCACGTCCGCTATTACGCATTGCATCGACACTGGCGCCCAACCACCACTGCGGCAACGTCCATATCGCGTGTCTCCCACAGAACGCCGGGTAATTAACGAGCAAGTGGACGATATGCTTCGACGCGATGTAATTCGGCCCTCCGACAGCCCATGGGCGTCTCCTGTTGTTCTCGTTGCGAAGAAGGACGGTTCTGTGCGGTTCTGTGTGGACTACCGACGGCTCAACAAGGTCACCCGCCAGGATGTTTATCCACTGCCGCGAATCGACGACGCGATCGACAGCCTCCAAGGAGCAGAATTCTTTTCATCTCTCGATTTACGCTCGGGGTACTGGCAAGTACCCATGGCTGATGACGCTCGACCAAAGACAGCCTTTGTCACGCCCGACGGCTTGTACGAGTTCAACGTCATGCCGTTCGGTCTGTGTAATGCGCCCGCGACCTTCGAGCGCATGATGGACACCGTTGTGCGTAACTTGAAATGGCACACGTGCCTGTGTTACCTGGACGACGTCGTCGTCTTCGCTCCGGACTTCTCCACGCATCTCCAACGTCTGCGGCATGTCTTGACCCGTTTGAGCAACGCCGGCCTCCAAATGAATCTGAAGAAGTGCCGATTTGCGGCACGGCAGCTGACAATCCTCGGCTACGTCGTGTCCAAAGACGGAATCCTTCCCGATCCGGCCAAGCTTCGGGCCGTGGCCGAATTTCCCAAACCTACGTCCGTCAAAGAACTGCGCAGTTTCGTCGGACTGTGTTCATACTTTCGACGCTTCATACGAAACTTTGCCACCATCATATCGCCGCTGACGAAGCTCCTTGGAAGTAACGGACCCCTAAATTCGTGGTCGTCCGAGTGTGACGACACGTTCGCAAAGCTCCGTCGTTTGTTGACGTCTCCTCCGATACTACGCCACTACGACCCTACGGCCCCAACGGAGGTACACACGGACGCCAGCGGTGTAGGCCTCGGCGCTGTCCTTGCGCAACGCAAACCAGGGTTCCCCGAATATGTCGTGGCATACGCAAGCCGTACGCTTACCAGAGCCGAGACCAATTACTCAGTCACGGAAAAAGAGTGCCTGGCGATCATATGGGCCCTTACAAAGTTTCGACCTTATTTGTATGGTCGCCCATTTGATGTCGTCACCGACCATCATGCACTATGCTGGCTGTCGTCATTGAAGGATCCCTCAGGCCGTCTCGCCCGCTGGGCACTTCGCCTGCAGGACTACGACATCCGCGTGCTGTACCCCAACGGACGCCAGCATGCTGACGCCGACGCCCTCTCGCGCTCTCCCTTGCCTGACGACAATGCCCCCTGCTCAGTATCTCACATAGCTGTTGCTTCAATCAGCGTTCACACCATCGCTACCGAACAGCGCAAGGATAAATGGATCACCTCGCTGATCGACTTGCTCACTGATCCGACGGCAACACCATCCACTCGCGCGTTGCGTCGTCAAGCTTCGCCGTTCGTGACGACCTCCTGCACCGACGCAATTATAACGCCGACGGCCGCCAGTGGCTACTAGTGATACCCCGCAGTCTGCGTTCTGAAATATGCGAGGCCTTCCACTCTGACCCGCAATGCGCGCACTCTGGGGTATCCAAAACTTACCACCGCATTCGACAACGATACTTCTGGCGTGGGATGTACCGCTATGTGCAGAAGTTCGTTCGCTCCTGCCTCGATTGCCAACGCCGAAAACCTGCAACGCACGTGTCGCCAGCAGGTCTACAACCATTACTTTGCCCTAACCGTCCGTTCGGGCGCGTGGGCATCGATTTGTATGGACCACTTCCTCTGACTTCGGCTGGTAACCGCTGGGCCATCGTCGCTGTTGACCATCTAACGCGATACGCCGAAACCGCCGCCCTCCCAGCGGCTACAGCGCGCGATGTTGCCTCCTTCCTACTACACCGATTCATACTGCGTCACGGTCCACCCCAAGAGCTTCTCAGCGATCGAGGCCGTGTCTTCTTATCGGAAGTCGTGGAAGCCATTCTGAAAGAGTGCCATGCTGTTCACCGCAAAACTACTGCTTACCACCCGCAGACGAATGGCCTAACCGAACGCTTTAACCGAACGCTCGGCGACATGCTGTCAATGTACGTCGCCGCCGATCACACCAATTGGGATGCCATTCTGCCCTTTGTCACCTACGCCTATAACACCGCCCCTCAGAGCACTACTGGTTTTTCACCGTTCTTCTTACTGTACGGAAGGCACCCGTCGCACACCATCGACACGATACTTACATACAAGCCGGATCCATCTGAGTGCGCGCCTATTTCTGACACAGCCAGGCTCGCTGAAGAGTGTCGCGAGCTTGCCAAGACATTTACGACGCAGGAACAAGAGCTGCAGAAGAGCATTCGCGATGGCACCACTACTTCTGAACCCACGTTCCTCCCTGGAGCGCTCGTGTGGCTCCCGGTCCCTACCGCTGCAAATGGCCTTTCTTCAAAACTGCTGCCGAAATACGAAGGCCCATACCGGGTCGTCGAGCGCACATCCCCGGTCAACTACTTGATCGAACCCATCGAACCAGCTTCGGACATGCGCCGTCGAGGGCGCGACATTGTCAACGTGGAGCGCCTCAAGGCCTACTATGACCCACTCATAGTGACGAGCTGTTAGGTCGCCGGACGGCTCCCTTTTCGTACCCGGGGTAATTGTAGAGAAGCCTTGGGACATGGTAATGGGTTACCCTCTCCAGCGCCTTCTAGTGGGTCGTCCTGTTTGGTTGCTTGAAAAGAACGCCGCTCGCGCAGGGAGTTCGTGCCTTGCCGTGACTGTCGCCATTACTCATTGTCGTTCAGTGCTGTCTATTAAACACCCTAACACTTTGTATATTTTTTGTGTATTACTTTCTACTGTGGTTATTTTTTTTTCTGCCACCCCGTGGCTGAGGTTCGCGCGTAGACTGAGCACGTGCACGCACAAGTGCCTTGAAGTGTAGCGTGTTCATTGATTTTGTGGTTCCTTTTGACTTAGGGTAGTGTATTTAGTACGCCGTGATTATTTGTGACAGTTTTCTAATACGTGGGTATCAGTGAACAGATCTAGCGATGGTCAAAAAGACCGTAAAATGTTCAGGGTGCGGGGTAGGTTGGAAGATGGAAGTTTGTGCGGACGAGAAGGCAGAAGAAGCTGACGCCAAGTGCAGACGATGCGAATTCGAGGAGAAAATGGAGAACATGATGGCTGTCCAGAGTGGGCTCATGGCGAAAATCGCAGAGCTGGAGAACGCATTGGCGACAGAGAGAGAAAAGACGAAGGCCATGGGAGAAAAGCTCCGGTCAGCCGAGGAGGGCTTATCGAAGATCGTCAAAGGGAACAGAGAAGACGCAGGTAACAATGATTGTTCGCGGGCCAGTTGGTACATCTTGAACATAAAACAGCGCGCTTAGACAGGCTTCCTGTAACTTTCCGTCCTGTCTAAGCGCGCTGTTTTATGTTCAAGACGCAGGTGACGGTGGAAGGATTAGGGCGACGACCCGCCGTGCGGGAGAGGCGGAGGGAACAGCAGGCATGGCAAATGCAGGTGCAGTGGTCACAGGGCCCACCTTCTGAGAAGTAGTTTTGAGGGAGGGAGGGAACAAAGCCGCAGACGTGACTCACGCTAGTCACCCAGACAGCAGCCAGATGCAGGATACAGAAGGAATGTCTGAGCGGGTCATTATTGCCGGTGACTCAAATTTAGCCCGATGCGCAGAGGCAATCAAAGAAAGGGTGAAAGGAGATAAGAGAGTCTCGATAGGAACATTCCCAGGACATACGCTGGGGACAGTCATGAGGCAAACGAGTGAAAAACTCGCAGCTAAAGCTCACAGACGTAACCTCGTGGTAATTGCGGCAGGGCTAAATGACGTGTTGAATGAAGAATCGTCAGGACTAGCGACGACCTTGGTGAAAGGGGTCGATAACATGCGCACCGTGTCCCCCCAGGTGCAAATTGTAGTATGCACAATACCGGAAGTACCAGTGCGCAATATCAACTTGCAAAGAGCGGTTGTCGATGCAAACAAAGAGGTATGGCGAATTAGTCGAGAGAAGGGTTTCGAGGTAGTGGATATAAACAGGGAGGTGCACAGGTGGGGCGGTTTCCAAAGACACAGAATTCACTTCGATAAGAGGCTTGGTCATGAGGTGGGCTGGCGACTGGCAGGACGCGCAGTAGCTTTTTTGGGGGGCACGCGGGCCCTTCAGAGTCCGGGGTAGCTAGTAACAGGGAAAACAACCAGGACTCTTTGACAGGTAGTATTGGGGAAAACCAGAAAAAAGGTAAAAGAAAAAGGGATAAGGCGCGTGTTGCAATTAGTTACATAAACATGCAGGGTGGCAGAAAAAAGGCAAAATGGTTAGAGATTGAGGAGCAGTTAAACAAAGAACATATAGACGTTTATGCGGTTACAGAAACACACCTTAGAGACTTGGAAGAGCCACCACATATTTGAAAATTATGTTTGGGAAGGGTGCAACAGGATCATATCAGAAAGGAAAGGTGGGGGTGTAGGAATGCTAATTCACCGCGGCGCCAAATGGGTTAGAGTGAAACAGACGTGTTCAGAGCACCTCTGGGTTTTGGGCACAGTAGGTGGAAAGAAAACGTGGCTAGGGGTTGCCTACTTGTGGACGGGAAATAACTGCAGAGAAAAGAATCAGGAGATAGTGGATTGCATGAGTGAGGATATTAAGGAATTTGGTAATGGGGCCAAAATCATCCTTCTAGGGGACATGAATGCCCACATACACGACCTTGACGTATATTCAGACACCAATGGGAAGTTATTACTAGATCTCTGCGAGCAACATAGTCTGGAGATAGTTAACACGGGGCCTAAATGTGACGGCCAGATCACGTGGGAAGTCGGAAACAAACAGTCAAGTATTGATTATTGTCTCATGTCTGAAGGAATTTATCACAAACTGAGAGAAATGAGAATAGACGAGGAAGGGATTAAAAGCTTGGGTAGTGATCATAAACGAATAACATTACAAATGGGACATAAAACTGGAAATGAGAGCATAGAATCAAAGTCTGGCACCTCGTATTTAAATGACATCATCATCATCATCATCTTCATCATCAGCCTGTCTACGCCCACTGCAGGGCAAAGGCCTCTCCCATGTTCCGCCAATCAACTCGGTCCTGTGCTTTCTGCTGCCACGTTACACCTGCAAACTTCTTAATCTCATCTACCCACCTAATTTTTTGTCTCCCCCTCACGCGTTTGCCATCTCTTGGAATCCAGTCAGTTACCCTTAATGACCACCGGTTATCCTGCCGACGTGCTACGTGGCCGGCCCATATCCATTTCTTCTTCTATTTAAATGACAAACAAATAATAAATATAGCCACAAGAGTCGAGGAAGAAGTAGGCAAAATACCAGGCAAGAAGTGGGAGTACAGTGAGCTATTAGATCTAATGACGAAAGAGATAGGGAGAGAGAAGAAAACTATTTGCTGGAAAGGAAAGAGGAAGCCAAAAAGTTGGTGGAACAAGGAAATCCGGGAAGCGATCGAGAAGTGGCGTGAAGCATCACGGAATCATAGAAGGGCAAAAAAGGACAAGCGACCGCAGGACGAAGTCAACGAAATATGGGAAATATATCTAGAGAAAAAATCCATTGTACAGAAATTGGTCGAGACAAAAATTAAAGGTGAAAGTGAACGCTGGGTGACAGAGATTCACGAAAAAAAGGAGGCCGCACCTAGGATATTTTGGAGCCACATAAAGGCGCTAGGTAGGAAGTCTGTCACAACGCAACAACATATTCTCGATGAAGGAGGAAATCAAATGGAAGGGTACGAAGCGCTAGGTTACATTCGAAAGGTAACAGCCGATTCGTTTAAAAAGAGCGTCCAGGGGGATTTCCCCGGTGAGTAAAAGTGTGGCGGAGAGAGCAACCGAGGAAGAGCTAGTGCTGGAGAATTTCAATTGGAAAAAGGCTGAAGGAAAAATTCCAAAGCGCACGGCCGCGGGTTTAGATGGGATTCCCGTTAGCCTCATTAACGAACTAGGAAATAGCACTAAAGAAGCACTGCTGAAAGCTGTAGAAAAATGCTTAAAGGACAGGCAAATACTGGATAGTTGGCGAAAAGGTAGAATGAACTTAATCTATAAAGGCAAGGGAGAAAAGAATAACATTCGCTCGTATAGACCACTAACCATTACATCGGTACTATACAGGTTGGCGATGCAAGCAGTAAAAATGAAAATAGAAAAGTGGGCAGAACACAACGATATTTTGGGACAACTCCAGAATGGATTTCGAGTCGACAGGCGGTTAGATAATAACCTGTTTGTTCTCACTCAGTGTATAGAAATATCTAAAATAGAAAATAGGCCCTTGTACATGGCTTTTCTAGGCATCACTGGGGCGTACGACAACGTTAATCAGGAAATTTTGTGGGATATATTGAAAGGAATGGGCATAGGCGACGACTGTATACAGCTTTTGAGGGAGATATACCGAGAAAATACAGTTTGCATGGAATGGGAAGGAATGAGTAGCAAAGAGAACGTTGAGATTAGCAAGGGGCTGAGACAGGGATGTCCTTTGTCCCCGCTGTTATTCATTCTGTACATGGTGAATATGGAAAAAGCGCTAGAAGGTAGCAACTTTGGTTTTAATCTGTCACACAAACAGGGCGGCGTGATGATTGAGCAGAAGCTTCCAGGATTATTTTATGCTGACGATATTGTCTTATTTGATGACAGTCGAGAGGATATACAGCAGCTGGCGGATATATGCGGAAGGGAAGGGGAAGCTCTAGGACTAGGATTTAGTGTAACAAAATGTGGATTGATGGTATTCAATGACCCTTGTGGTCAGGCGGTGTTAATACAGGGCCAAGAAATACCGAGGGTGAGCGAATACAAGTACCTCGGAGTATGGATAAATGGTGGTGACAGGTACATGGAGGTACAGGAAAAAGCCTCAGCAGCAAAAGGAAAGAGGAATGCTGCAATAATGAAGCACAGAGCATTGTGGGGATACAATAGGTACAAGATGCTTCGAGGTCTGTGGAAAGGTGTAATGGTTCCGGGGCTTACTTTTGGGAACTCAGTGGTGTGCATGAGGGCAGAGGTGCAATCGGGAATGGATATAAATCAAAAAACTGTGGGACGCCTCGCGTTGGGTGCTCACGGGAAGACGACAAATGAGGCTGCAAAGGGCGATATGGGATGGGCAGGTTTTGAGGCGAGGGAGGCTCAGAGCAAAATAAGCTTCGAAGAAATGCTAAGGAATATGAAGGAGAGTAGATGGGCAGAGAAGGTGTTCCATTACTTATATAGGAAGAGCGTGGACACACAGTGGAGAAAAAGAACTAGGAGGCTCACTAGTAAATATACGGCTGGTAGTGTAAGCAGTATGTCAACAAAGAGCGTTAAGCGAAAAGCCAGAGAGGCGGAGAGGATTTACTGGATGGCAGCTATGGAGAAAAAACCGGCTTTGAGTAACTACCGAAAGGGCAAAAATGAAATAAGGAGGGAGGCATTCTACGACAATTCAATGGGAAGCGCTTTACTGTTTGAAGCGAGATCGGGTTGCCTTAGAACGGGTAGTTATAAAGCGAGATTCAGTAAAGAAGAAGAACAATGCACGTGCTGCGGGGAAGATCAGGAAACGGCGGAGCATGTTCTGATTGAATGTGGAGACATCCACCCAGGTGTACGTTTGGGCACGAACCTACATGTCGCCTTGGGTTTTAGAGACAATGGAAAGCTGAACACACCCGCGATTGAAATAAGTAAGAGACGGTTAGAGTATTGGTGGCAGAAAACTAGAGAGAAAGGACAAAAATAAATATTGGAAAAAAAATAAGGACATTCTGCCGTAAAGGGCAGAGAACGGAGCTGAAAACTTAAGTATTGTTTTCTGGAGTAAAATAGTTTTAATTGAAGTAAAGACACTAGGCCAACGCTAAGAAAAAGAAGAGTAAGGGTTTGTTTGTTTTTTGTCGAGCCTGGTGGCACACTTGTCACCGCCCCGTTATAAAGGGGACGCTCATAGCATCCACCCATCCATCCATCCATCCGCACACACCACGCTCGGCGCATGCGCTAGTTAGGTGACTGCTCGAGGGCCGCGCCTCTCGTTTGGCGCGCTTCCTTTCTCATTAACTGCATAAAAAAAATGCCCCCACCTCCCCGAAGGGAATCGTGAGGAAATGCGAATGCATTTCTTGCGCCGAGAGTACACGGCGTAGTAATTTTAATGGCGTAAAGCTGGACACATCGACGCGCTCAAGTGTCTCCCTTTTGGGCACCTCTTTCAACGCACGCTTCCTACGTGCGTTCGTAATCACCTCAAGGATGTTGCCACCGCCTTTAATGCAGCACAAACGCGTTTAGAACGCGCTGTTTTCAGGCTGTGCCAAGGCAGCACAAACGCTACAAACGCGTTTTAAACGCACTGCATTGAGGCGGTGGCGCTGGGAGGAGAGAGAGCGAACGGCGAGAGAAGGAGCGGCTAAGCACTGCACCTACCCTCTCCTACACTCTCTCCACACACGGGAGCTCTAAGGCCTGAAGGCTGCCACCGTGACGTCACGAAGCGACGGCTTGCTCGCCACCGAGCAGTGAAGACTTGCGTAGTGATGTCTGCTGTGCGCTTGTCTTGGCCTTTTCTTTCGTCAGTGTTCCTGTTTGGTGCTTATAGAATTCCCTCCTCAGGAGTAAAGGAATTTCGTGCAAATATTTACGGTCAAATGAGCCTCACAAATTTTGACATATTTCTTGCTTTTGTGAATAAATACAAGACGTGCGTTTGCTCTGAGGAGTATCAAGCACTTAAACAGAGTTTTGCTGAGCTTATGCCCTGTATTTCACCTCGGTAGTAAACAGAAATAGATATATCAAATGTCCAGGAACTTCGCTTAATTTTTCCATCGGTTCTTGGTTATACATCCGGCTGGTAGCACAAACTTGCGACTGATTGATACATCGACCACAAAAGAGCCCGAACACGTAGTCACACCTCGAAGAAAATTATCTTCGCGTCAGGGAAGTTCGAGTACAAAAAAAAAAAAAAAGAAGTAAGGTGGCAAATTGGGCTAGTTGGAACGTACTCGCCATGTTCAGCGCAAAACAGGAACACTTCCTTGTGTTTTCGGGTTCCTGTTTTGCGCTGAACATGGCGAGAAAAAAAAAGAAGATTCATAGGAACAAGCTACCCTTCGACCTTAAGTAAAACTGCAAGGTTAACTGTTCGTGCGAAAATACGTAGGCTCCATACATTTGCCTTCTCGAATTGCGCTTGCCAGTGATAGGGAAACTTATGGGCAGGTAATAAATAAAAGAGGAAATCACACCAGGTCGCAAGCGTGCTTTATAAGCGAGAACGGGAGACTAATGGCATTTTGTCTGAACAACTTCATTTACAGCGGGGCCAAAGGCACTTCGAGAGCTATTTTCAGCTGAGCGTTTCCAGCTTTCCCTTCTTTGATTTCGATTCAGCTTCTAAAACCATTTCTTGCGGCTAAAGACTTATATGAGAGGATTCGTGCTGCACTGCAGCTCTTGCTTCAGAACCAGCTGTCAAGCATGTCCATCGTCGCAGGTATAAAAATATGACGACTCGTCGTTGGTTAGGAGCTCCACGGTGAGGTCTGTAACCACTTGGTGCTGGTTCGAGAACTTTAAAGTACTTCTTGTTTTGACGATTGCTCCAGGACTGCATAATCATATGCGTGTCATGATGTGCGCGGTATGCTCATCTGGTGCGTTGTGTTTGTGGGTTTGTGCTGTGCCGTGCGCCGACGAAGACGACGATGAGATAAGAAAAGGCGGCATCGTGTCTTCTAAGTCAAGCCAAGCCATGGGAGAAGAGAGAAGTGGAAGAAGACGAGGGGAGCGTTCGAGAACGGCACGTTGGCAGCTCCCGGTCCTAGGCAGTCCGTGGTCCTGCCCTGAGCTTCCTTATCCAAGTCGTGTTCACCCTCAGCGGTTCCTTCAAGGGTGTCTACGTGCATCCTACTGCGGGGGTGCGGCCGAATCGGGCGGTGCTCTTAGACATTGCAACCTAATGTCTCTTTCGTCTCCCGGCCAGGCATATTCTGCCTGGTCGGCTTCCCTTGCTAACAATGACTTGCCAATCGATCTTTTTTTGCGCAGTGGTCTGAACAGCGTTCCTGTGGCCCTGGTTCCAACCAATGGGGAATCCATTCGCATGAAAAACCCGAGAATAATTCAGGAAGAGCTCCGGAAAATAACTGATCATTTCCAACTGATCACCGAGGTGCGTCAGTTTGGACGTGGTGGCATTCTGTGCTGCTCGCCGGACCAGGCCTGCATCACAGATCTTCTGAAATGCACAACGTTTGCCTCTCATCCGGTGAGCTGTTTCGTGCCGGCCCATTTGGCCTGTGTGAAGGGTCTAGTTCGTGGCGTGGACTCGAGCCTTACACCACTAGAGATACTAGAAATGTTTGCCGTAGCAGGAGCAGTGTCCGTATTCCGGTGCTCGCGTAACGTTGAGAACAAGAAGGTCCCTACAGAGTCGGTGATCGTGACATTTGCCGGCACGACTCGTCCGACCGAAATTAAAGCATGGCCTTTGATTTATCGTGTTGAAGTGCTATCCCCTCGCCCACTTCAGTGTAGAAAATGCTGGAGGTACGGACATACCTTAAAGGGATGCAGATCGGAGGTGAGGTGCCGTACATGCGCTGAACAACACAATACTAATGATTGCTCAACCCAAGAAGTGAGATGTTGTTTATGTAGTGGACTTCACGCAGCTGATGATGAAGGTTGCCCTATGAGGACACAGGAGTTGCAACTCCTCGAGATAATTGAACAGAAACGATGCTCCCGGCGTGAGGCCCGATCTGTTCTTTCAGAGCGCTCACGTGGCTATGCCACCGCTGCCAACCGGGCCAATCAGACGCTCGACCCGTCGCTGACGGATATAATAGCATCAACGGTGGAAAGATCGATGACGAAGTTGATGGAAACTTTATTTGTGAGCCTAACCGAATCATTGGCACAAGTAGTGAATACTCAATTGACACAAATCTTGCAGGGCGGTAATCGATATGCTGACAATCCTTTACTACCTTCTCCAGGAGAGATTACTGAGGTTTCATCTGAACCAGGCCCTTCGAAACCAAAGCCAAGCACGTCGAACACAGGCCGTAAACTAATTGTACCTACTGAACACGAGGTAGATTGGAGCTCTGACTCCGGATCCCATGATTCGATGTCGGAAAAAATGGACCTTGATTCAAGAAAAATGAAAAGACGTGCTTCCCCTGAAGCACAAGGGTCTTCACAGAACTCCAAAGCAAAGAGTAAGAAGTACCAGAAGGAAACCTCATCAAAAAAGGATTTCTTGAAGGATAGCATTTTGGAGAAAGCAGTGAGTGCTGCTGGTATTTTACCAAAATAGGCAGTCTAAAAGTATTACAGTGGAATTGCCGTTCTATTTTTTCAGCAACTACCGACTTATTCCATCTTTGTGATCATTATTCCCCCGATGTTATTGCTTTACAAGAAACTTGGCTTTCAGAGGAAAAGTGCTTTAAAATTAAAAATTACCGCACATTTAGATTAGACCGGCCTTCTCGCGGTGGCGGTTTGGCAATTTTTATATCCTCCAAAATTGCTCATAGAGCGAAAATTACATATCAGTTAATGACTTCAGATAGCGAGGTTCTAGCATTAGACATTACTATTCCGGGATACCTCCCATTTTCGTTAATTAATTCATATTTTCCAGCGGGTGTTCAAAATTCTGCCGTTCTAGATACCGTAGTTTCAAATTGCCGCAAAGATATTATATTAGTGGGGGACTTCAATTCTCACCATATTTCGTGGGGTTTTAAAACTGACTTGAATGGGAAGCGTCTGTCGGATTGGGCTAATAAGAATAACTTGATGTGTATCAACACCAGAACTCCCACGTTTGTGTATAATCAGTCTTATTCTGTGCTTGACCTGACTTTTTCTAGTGTTAATTTGTCCATCTCAACATGGTCTGCTATTAATTCTGGCACAAGTAGCGACCATATGCCTATATTTTTTGAGATGGTATGCCCAGTAACTTCCATGATTCGACCATCGGTTACGCATGTAAATTTCAGTACATTTGGAAAATTACTACGAGCGGCTATATCTAACCGAGCAGATGATAGGGAACCAGACGCTATCAGATTAAGTGACATCCTAAAAGAATCGTTGAATAAGTCCAAATTCACTATACACAGCTCCAAAAGCGCTTCGACCAACCCTTGGTGGAATGCGGACTGTTCGCGGGCGTATAGACTAAGAAAAGCTGCATGGAAAAAATTACTTTTCAACCAGTGCCCTCGCAACTGGAGTGACTATAAGTATGCCGCCGCGAGTTTTAAAAGAACCGTTGCCATTGCGAAGGACAAATTTGACAGTGAACGTTCTGAGTTTCTCTCAAAGACAGCAAACAGAAAAGCACTATTTCGCTTTCTGAGAACCAAGAAAGTTCTTCCAGTACTGAAAACCGTAGAATCTGTAGTATCAACACCAAGTGAACTGAAGTCCTTTCTCGAAGACATCGCTCAGGGCCTAGAGAGTCGCTTTACGACTGTTCTCTTATACCAACCCCAGACCCCTAAGAGGGGTGAGGATTTTGAGGAGGTCACAGCTGCTGAGCTAGTAAATGTGGTAAGAACGCTGCCTAATTCCGCTCCAGGTCCTGATGGTATCACGACGTCGGTAATAAAAGCAGTACATAAGATATACCCCCTTGGCCTACTCGAAATTGTGAATCACTCAATTAGAAATTCTTGGATCCCAGCTGATTGGAGAGTTGCAAAAGTTATTCCGTTATTAAAAAAGCAAGGCGCGGGGTTTACCTTAGATAATATCAGGCCTATAGCACTCACATCAAATCTAGTAAAACTCGTCGAGAGAATTTTACATAGCCGGGTACATCGCTGGATGTCAGAAAAAATGACACTGAGCCCATGTCAAATTGGTTTCAGGCGTGGTTGTTCCATTTGGTGTGCACATGTTGATCTAGAAAGTAGAATACAGCTTGCTCGATATCAGAAACAATATTCAGCTTTAGTAACCTTAGATATCACCAAAGCCTATGACAGTGTGGAGCATGTGAAACTGATAAATTCGCTTCAGAACTTAGGACTGCCAGAATACTTTGTGGCATGGGTCTATGCTTTCTTGAGGGATAGAGAATTTTATTGCTCGCAATCTGGTGTCAGTTCTTCAAAATATAAGCAAACGAGAGGCCTCCCGCAGGGTTCAGTGTTATCACCCGTATTATTTAATATTCTGCTATGTTCTATTCCCATACAGCAGAACGTGCAGGTGTATGTGTATGCCGATGATATCGCATTTTTCGCTACGTCAGCAGACATTCACACTCTTTACCAAACCCTGCAGAAATATATGAATAGCCTGGAAACGTGGCTAGAGGGTATTAATTTATCGCTAAATATTAATAAAAGTGCAATTGTTGTTTTCGCACAAAATGTACCAGTGCAAATTTCATTACTTTACCGACAAGCCGTGATACCTCAGGTCGAGTCAATTAGGTATTTAGGAGTAACCTATACCGACAAACTTGACTGGAGACCCCATATAGAAAACATGGCTACTAAGGGAGCACGCGCAGTAGGGATGCTGCGTAGGCTCAGCAATAAACGTGCCGGTTTGCGCAGAGACGTGCTCGTCATGATTTATTGCATGTACATTCGACCAATTCTAGAATTCGGCTGCGTTTTGTTTTCTGGCTCTCCGGCTTATAAAGTTCGACCATTGGTTTTGTTAGAACGTGAATCATTACGATTATGTCTGGGGCTACCAAAATTTGTTGCAAACAATATTCTATACGAAGAATCACGCCTGCCGTCTCTTATCAAAAGATTTCATATTTTAACAGTACGTACATTCCTAAAAATCTATGCTTCTCCACAGAGGAGGTCACAGTATGTCTTCATTAACCAGCAAGCCTCATTTTTTAACCACCAATGGTCTAGATTACGTTGCCCCCAGGTCATTTTTACACAGAGACTTTTGGACCCATTAAAAGTTCACCTCTGGGAAGTACAGATACTCAGCACTGTAGAAACAATTAGGATTGAATTTGATGATATATATCCCAAGAACGCGAAAAATTTACCATATAAATATCTAAATTGCATTTTGGAAGATCATCTGGCCACTTTAGAAACTAATACTGTGATAGCGACTGATGCGTCCGTTTGTGAAGAGAAGGCAGGTGTGGGAATTGTATCATTCTCTCTAGACTGGTCATTCTCGATTCGGTTACCGGACTTCACCCCTATTTACCAGGCTGAATTGCTGGCAATAGTCCTAGCATTGAGTAAATTGCCCCAGTGTCTATCAGCAGTGGTTGTACTAACAGACTGCCTCTCTGTCTGTTCTGCGTTAAGTGCACCTAATTTATCGAGTACCATACAGACGTTCTATTCGATGATTCCCAGGCATGTACGGCTGGTTCGATTAGTGTGGGTACCAGGCCATAGAGGGCTAGCACTCAATGAATATGCGGATGCACTGGCAATATCATCCCATGATGGCCCTATTTTGTCTGTATTGCCCACGTCAGCGTATGTCACAGCAGCGAGATTTGAAAAGCGTACCACGGCCAATAACTTCGATAAATCTCCTTTGTTTTCATCAGATTTCCCACAGCTAAAGTTTCCTTGGAAGAGCAGATGGTGTTCATCTAGGAAGGAAGAAATACAAATTACAAGGCTACGCTGTCGAGTCCCACCACTGAACTTTTACCTTCACAGGTCGGGTCTGGCTCAGTCACCGTTATGCCTCCACTGTAATGAGAGGGAATCTCTGGAGCACTTCTTTTTGACGTGCCGAAGATTTAAAACACAAAGAAAAAGACTACTAGAAGAACCCCTGCGGAAGTTGGGCTTGAATTTGTCACTTCCGGTGATTCTTTCATTTGGGGCAACCATATTTGGTTTTAGCCACAGGAGCGTTTTCAACGCTGTCTCTAATTTTTTACGAGAATCCAAAAGAATTGAATGTTGAGTGTAGCCTCAGTTGTCTTATATGCAACTGTATATATATATATTTTTTTATTGTTCTTGTTGTTGTTTCTATATAGGCGTTTTTTTTTTCTTTTTTCTCTTCTTTAAATCTTGCGAGTTTATATGTAAAGGCTAAACATTTCATTTCAGCTTTTTCCTTCACGAAGTGAATTAGTTTCCTAAGCAAAGCACCGTCCGCTTCATGGCCTATCCCCCGCAGTGGGTTGAGCCAAAGTACTGAGGAACCAACCAACCAACCAACCAACCAACCGAACGAAGCAGTCGGAGGGTGAAGCGCTCGTCGGGTCCTGGTCCCGAGGCCTACCCCTGTGCCTGGTGACCGATCGAGCCTGGCTCCCGTCTACCAGGCGCTCCAGCAGCTGGCGCCGGTCCGTTGTTCTCGGACCCGGGCGTACTCCAGACCTGGGCCTACTACTGGCTGTCCGGGACGTCTTTGCCACATCGGCTTTGCCGCACGCTCCGCTCCGACCATGCCTGTGTCATCGCTGCTGTCGGCGTAAGATGCAGCACAACTCATCGACTGATCCGCCCTCGACCGTCACACGGTGAAGTGATCACACAAATCTTGTGTAGTGCAGTGGGGGACTACGCTGAGGGTCAGACCTTGAGTCCTGCAAGAACGTGTGTCGTGCTAGTAGCTATAGGGCAGTTCTTCGCTGTTGCATTGTAACGCGCCAAGCTTCATCATCATTTTGTGGCATTAAAGCCTTATAACGTCAAGCTGCAAATGTCTTCGTCCTTCTCGGCAACAATTCTTTAAGTTGCCGTGATTACCCGAACCTTATCCCTCACAATTGGCGTCCGCGAGGCAGGACGAAGCCGTTTGCACTGAGTTAAAACCTTTGTAGTGAAGATGAGTGAGCAAGAGCTTATAACGCTAGCGGAACGCATGGGGCTTCAAGGAGCCGAGCTAAAGACGTGGGTAGATGCGCGGTTAGAGCGGGCTCATGAGGAATCTGTGCAAGCGCGTCAAGAGCGTTCCGCGGAAAGGCAGGCGGCGAAGGAACGTTTGGAGATAGAAGAGAGAACTCTTCAACTGCGAATTAGACTAGCTGAGGTCGAAGGTAGCCGAGAACCTGAGAGAAGTCAAAGCCACCCGTGCTTGATCAATCCTCACAACCTGATTCCAGTGTTTGACGAGAGGCGTGACGATCTCGATGCGTATCTCAAGAGGTTCGAACGCGTAGCTGTTGGTCAAGAGTGGCCTGAGGAGAAGTGGGCTACAGCGCTTAGTTTATGCCTCAGTGGGGAAGCGTTGAAAGTCTTCGGTCGTCTGTCGCCGGAAGACTCGATGGATTACCAGAGTACGAAAATGGCCTTGCTCCAGAGGTTTCGTTTCACAGCCGAAGGCTATCGCGAAAAGTTTCGGCAAAGCAAGCCGGAAGACGGCGAAACTGGTAAACAGTACGCCACGAGATTACAGAGCTTCTTCGATAGATGGCTGGAAATGTCGAAAACGGACAAGGACTTTGCATCCGTGCGCAACCTTATTGTAGCTGAGCAATTCCTGAATAACTGTCACGATCGCCTGGCACTTTTCCTAAGGGAGAAGAAATGCAAGACCGTAGAAGAGATGGCAGAAGCGGCTGATACCTTCTTGGAGGCCCAGCGGCAAACAAACTTGTTGGTCTTTCGTAACAAGTCCGGAAACATTACCAAGGAGCAAGATGAATGTACATATACCCAGCCTCCTCTTAGATGTTTCGTCTGTGATCGACCTGGGCACAGAGCATCTGATTGCCGCACGAAACCCCAACGAGTCTTCTGTGGGCACTGTCGAAAACCAGGCCATGATGCAAGAGCATGCCCAAACAACGGTGGGTCAAAGACGACGACATCTTGCATCGTGTCTACCGAGCAGAAGTCGGAGCTACCGGGATGCGCCAATGATTCGTCACAAGATGATTACGTTGCCAGTGCGCTCACAGAACTCACCGCAACAGCAACGCGAAACTCGCCGGTGTTACAGGGAGAAGTGTTTGGACATACTGTATCTGTCTTGAGGGATACTGGAAGCAACACCTTGGTCGTGCGCCGTTCTCTTGTTCCCGATGATGCGCTGACGGGTACTACCGCCACGATTTTATTGGCTGATGGTAGTTGCATCGAGGTACCGGAAGCAGAAGTACGGATTCTATCGCCCTATTTCAGCGGCAATGCGATAGTCAAATGCATGACGTCACCACTTTACGATGTCATCGTAGGAAATGTTGCCGGCGCCCGTGGCGCTAATGACCCTGACTCAACGTGGAAGGAGTCAGCGATCCAGAAGTCGGCGACTAATCAAACATTGAAGTCTGAAAAGAAACCCGAGGATGGATACGGGACAAATAGCACCACCATGGTTGGTGTTTCAAGCAAAGGACATCGCCGGAAGCTGACGACTGCTAAGTTTAGAAGCGTACAGGTGACACAGGAGTCATTCCGCCAAAAACAAGAGGAAGACCGGTCGCTGGATGGTTGTAGGGCGAAAGTCGACACCATCATACGCGGCACAGGAGCCATATACCACTCATTTATGTTTGAGAAAGAAATCTTGTACCGCGTTTACCACTTGGCTCCTGGTAAATCATTTCAACAGGCGGTGGTTCCAAAGGCGTTGCGTGCCCAAGTGTTGAACTTGGCACATGAATCTCCGATATCTGGTCACCAGGGTATCAAGAAGACGAAGGACCGAGTTTTGGAGTCGTTTTATTGGCCCGGTATACAAGAGGAGGTCCGAAGATTCGTCAAATCATGCGACGTATGCCAAAGGATATGTCCCAAAGGCAAAGTCGGCAAAGCGCCTCTTGGACGAATGCCTTTGGTTGACACGCCCTTCGAACGTGTGGCCGTTGATATCATTGGACCATTGACGCCGATTTCAAAGAAGGGCTATCGATATATTCTTACCCTTGTGGATGTCGCCACTCGGTACCCGGATGCGGTGGCTTTGCCCGCAATTGATTCGGCAACAGTAGCAGATGGGCTACTGGAGATGTTTTCCCGAATAGGATTTCCGCGGGAGATCCTCTGTGACCAAGCATCCTGCTTCACGTCAGGCCTGATGGAGGAAGTGAATGCTTTGCTTGCTATTCGACATTTGAGCTCGACGCCTTACCACCCGATATGCAATGGCTTGGTCGAAAGGTTCAACGGCACCATGAAACAGGTGTTGCGCAAGTTGTGCCAAGAGAAGCCGAAGTCATGGGACCGACTTCTTGCGCCTCTGTTATTCGCCTATCGAGAAGTACCTCAGACCAGCATGGGCTTCTCACCTTTTGAACTGATATACGGCCGGCACGTCCGAGGACCCCTGGATATTCTTAAGGAACTCTGGACAGAAGACCTAGAAGAAGATATCAAGACTACCTACGGATATGTGCTTGATCTTAGAGAACGTCTTCAACACACCTTGAAGCTGGCTCAAGAGAATCCTCTCTCCCAAACTCAAAACACGCAGAAGTATTATGACCGAACCTCCAAGACACGACAACTCGAAGTTGGTGACCGGGTTCTTATATTACTCCCAACCAGGGAAAACAAGCTTCTCGTGCACTGGAAAGGGCCATTTCTGGTTACAGGAAAGAGAAACGACCACGACTATTGGTTGGACCTCGGACACGCCACGAAACTGTTTCACATAAACATGCTCAAGCGTTACGACGAACGTCAACCACAAGTCGTGACTCAGGCGTCTTCAGTCGTCGTGGTCCAAGAAGGAAAATGTGAATCACCCCTGCGTACATGTAATGTGAATGAGGGCAAAGGCAGTAAGACACTCGGTATCGAACAACAACTCCAACGTGCACGACGTTCAAGACACCTTCCGCCTGGAAGATATCATATAGGTTCAGGGAATGACACTGTGGTGGATATGTGTAGGTTGCAGATGCAGGCGCTAGCCATGTACAGACCTCGTATTGTTTGCAGACTTCAGTGGATAGATCTAGTGTCGCAGTTCAACCGTTTGCCTACATTTGTTTGTCATAGGTCTTGTCTCCCGCGCACTTTGGACAGTTTTTTTTTTTTTTGAAAAAAAAAACTTTCGAAAGGGGGGGCTTTTGTCATGATGTGCGCGGTATGCTCATCTGGTGCGTTGTGTTTGTGGGTTTGTGCTGTGCCGTGCGCCGACGAAGACGACGATGAGATAAGAAAAGGCGGCATCGTGTCTTCTAAGTCAAGCCAAGCCATGGGAGAAGAGAGAAGTGGAAGAAGACGAGGGGAGCGTTCGAGAACGGAAACCGAACGAAGCAGTCGGAGGGTGAAGCGCTCGTCGGGTCCTAGTCCCGAGGCCTACCCCTGTGCCTGGTGACCGATCGAGCCTGGCTCCCGTCTACCAGGCGCTCCAGCAGCTGGCGCCGGTCCGTTGTTCTCGGACCCGGGCGTACTCCAGACCTGGGCCTACTACTGGCTGTCCGGGACGTCTTTGCCACATCGGCTTTGCCGCACGCTCCGCTCCGACCATGCCTGTGTCATCGCTGCTGTCGGCGTAAGATGCAGCACAACTCATCGACTGATCCGCCCTCGACCGTCACACGGTGAAGTGATCACACAAATCTTGTGTAGTGCAGTGGGGGACTACGCTGAGGGTCAGACCTTGAGTCCTGCAAGAACGTGTGTCGTGCTAGTAGCTATAGGGCAGTTCTTCGCTGTTGCATTGTAACGCGCCAAGCTTCATCATCATTTTGTGGCATTAAAGCCTTATAACGTCAAGCTGCAAATGTCTTCGTCCTTCTCGGCAACAATTCTTTAAGTTGCCGTGATTACCCGAACCTTATCCCTCACAATGCGACAGCATTTACGACAAACAGCGCTAAAAGCAGGATACTTCCACGGTCCATTGCTCAGACGAGGTCAGTGCTTCTCTGCAACACAAACTGAAATTTCTTTATTCACTGTCGTTGCTTCTCTACATTTCTCACTCTTGAGTTTCTTCAAGGTGTCGTAGACAGCATACCCTGCCATATACACCAATACCGGGATAATGTCCGTCATGTTTTACAGCGTTTCCTCGGTGACAACTACGTTGCAGCAAGGCCGTGAACAGTTTGCTTCTCTCTGAAGGTCATGCCATTCCTCATCCTCGTCACTGGCGTTTCTAGAAGTGGCGACCGTCGTACTTCTAATCACGCTTGGAAGTATATGTAGAATATTCTGCAGGAAAACTCACCCTGAGGTTCTGTGAAGGAGTGAAGTTGTCACACGAAATCGCGCGCAGCCATTTTCAGCGCAGCTCCGCATCTTGGAAAATCGAAAAACGCACACCTTGCACTTCAAGTCGCAATAGCTACTGCACTGAAGGACACAGCACTTGTTCGGTTTGACGAATTCAATGCCCCACACACGCTGCAGCACGCACGACGTTCTCACAATTCGGGAAAAACGGCACACTGCACTGACAGAACCGACGTACCACGTGTGGCAGCAAGAAACAAACTGACGTGCCGGTGTGCCGCCGCACTACTCGCCCTCCGTCATTAAATACAGCGCGCTTTTGAGTTGAAAGTTATCTCGCTAGGTGCTGATATTGCATTTAAAAATAACTGTCATAGGGTTATTGCAGGTTTCTGCCGCCGATTGTATTAGTTTATTCAGAAAAATGGCACGACTTTCTTAATGATGACCAGTGACACGTGTTTCGAGTTGTATCCATCCGCGTGTGAGCGGGCCACCGGGAACGGGGGAAACCGGATTCCCGCTGCCGTCGCCGCCTCCACTTGGTGACGTCAGCACTTCGAATGCGGAGAGCGCTTCGGCCTGGAGCTCCGCCGAGCTCCCGCGATGCGAGCGCGCTCACACGCCAGAGCGCGCTCCTCCCCTCAACTCACTCTCCGCTACTCCGCCAACTCCGCCCGCACCACCTGCTCCGGTTGCAAGGGGCGAGGAGAAGCGCGCGCGCCCGCAGCTGTTGCTATGGGAGAGGGAGTGAGAGCGAAGAGGCGCGCGGACAACGCCGGATGCCTGACATAGCCCGACTAAGAAATGCATTCGCATTTAAAAAAAGAGATAGTGTATTCGTAGCACATGATTTTCAGTTCCTTTTGTTAGTACCTTATGATGTATAATACCTATCAAGGAGAAAGGAGATGATAAACAGAGGTAAAAATATAACAATACATTGGCTTAGATGCCGAAACTACGGAATAATGAATCGCGTTACTTATTGCATGCGGCTCCGAGAATCAGTTAGCGTCAAAATAAGTCAAGTCTCAAAGTTCATGACAACCGGAGAAAGGAGGCGTGAGCGTGGCCATTTATAGCGGATCCAAACGGAGTTCATCTATGTATTCCGCAACGAACGGCGCACGATGTGACGACCCGCCGTGTATGCCCGCATTCCGTCCAATATCGCAATGCCCACGAACTATAGGTGGCGCGCCGTGCTT
Organism: Rhipicephalus sanguineus; assembly: GCF_013339695.2. Classification (NCBI taxonomy): domain Eukaryota; kingdom Metazoa; phylum Arthropoda; class Arachnida; order Ixodida; family Ixodidae; genus Rhipicephalus; species Rhipicephalus sanguineus. The sequence continues at coordinate 147,468,462 of NC_051177.1, read as the reverse complement.
TTTCAAGATGGCGCCAGGAGGAGGGTCAACCCGTTTGTTAGCATAGGAACAGATAGGACGTGCGGACGTACGGACCGTGCCACTTTCACAGGATGAAGTCATGAGCTGCGCTGAAATGGATATGAGACTAAAATACTTTCCCAAAACCATGGAAAGTGCTAAGTACTCGCCACCTAATTATTTGCTGCGAAGTGAAAGGTTATATTTCAGCTCCGTTACCGTGCATAACGATGCTTTGCGAAATCCTGTGCGTGCTACATAAACCTGTATGAACTAGAATTGACGTATGAGCTGAACGGCACTCCGAGGTAGTACGTACCGAGCCTGCCTGACGGATTTGCCGCAGTAGTAGGCCGCCAGCGAGTAGCGCCATCGCTGCTGCGCGTGATGATGGCTTGCAAACATAAAAGTGTTCTGTGATAAAGCCCCGTCGTCATTACTTGCGCAGTCGAAAACGCGGAGTTACGTCTTCAACGGAACACAAGCATTTACCATGCCATTCAGTAACACTTGTGTCACAGCCATGCTGAGACTCTAGCCGTGTGTACTTCACTCGCATGTTGCAGGTTCGATCAGCACGATCGAAACATGAATATCGAAAAGAATAAACACGAACGCTTTTCGCAACGTCGAAAAAGTTCGCCGAGAGGCGTGGATTGTGGCCGTGACTGCACGTTCCATCGCTCTAACCATTTCGCTTCGTTGTCGAGCTCGAGCGTGTTGGCGGCATGCGGCGCTCCATAATATCCACAATAATTGTGATACATGCAATGCACAAGAGGAACTATGCTTTTATTTTGATCTCGCTCAAGGATATTATAGATTAAATACAATCAAAGTGACTTACGAGCGTGAAAGAACATTAACGCACGAGGGGACGTGAAGTGCAACTCGCTCCTCGTGAGTTAGCAGCTGGTGGTTCATCGTCGCTGTCACTCTCGGTGCTTTCACAGTCTTCTACGTCCAGTGAAAAATCCTCGTCGTCAAGATGGTTTCTTTCAACATCACTGCTGAAAGCAATCTGAAGAATTTCCTCCGCCGAACGACTTCGACCACTCCGCGTCACCACGTTTACAATTAGACAGACGTCTGGGCGCGGAGAACGTTTTGCTCTCCTCTCAGACCGGTCAACAAGCAAATCGCTTGCAGTGTGATGCCACCTATCAACAAACGTACAAAAACAAGCGGCGCAGCGGTGGCTATGAAACTGGCGAAGGACGGCGTGGATGGAAAGCGTTCGCTCCACGAAAGGCGTCGAGCAGACGCGTCCTCGAATGATTGAAACGTCGCTCGCACGATTCGTAACAGCGCTTTGCTGACAAAGGATAGAGGCCCTGTTTTAATGTATCGCCAACTTGAGATCGCTCAGTTATACATGAGCACATCGCGAGCCCGCGCGACCTCCCTCCCGCGTGCAGTACGTGTTATGGGACTCATGCACTGCAAGAAACACTGACCAATTATATATGCAAGTAAAACAGGGTGAGCTTCAACTGAATATGTCAGACGATAACATTTAACTCACCTACGTGGCTACAGAAAGCCTCGCGAAGCTGATAGTATGTGTACACTGTGGGCTAGCCTTGAAAGCGCGAGTTGCCACGTATTTTCACGAAAACTTCGCGTCTCGCAAGAACGAATCAGATTTCTCGTGTCGCGGAGGGCCCGGTTTGTTCACTGATGCAGGGAACATGCAAAGTCGTAGTGTTCCTTTCTTGCCAACGCGTTAACACTGAGGCTAGCACAGCCGAACAAGGGAGCGACTGCATAGTGCCGCCATTTTGTCGTCTACTAACCCTCCTCGAGAGGACGCTCCTGAATTCCGCTCGGTGGCGCGACAGTCTATGGGCATTGCGAATACATAGTTTTCACGTGACGTCATATCCGGCGTGCGGGACTTTTGTTGGGCAGTCGCCGCCATCACCGGGCGCCTACGAGCACACGCCGTAGCCGCAAAGCCAGCGTGCGGTTGCATCAGCGCACGTTCCGGCGGCATTTTCGCGGGCGACACTTGTGCACGAAATGGAATTTTTGCCCCGGTTACTTCGACGAGCTCGTAGGACCCACCAGAGTGCGTTACGAAGCGAAAATTGCCATGTGCAGCGGTGTGGACCCGTATACGCTGCGCGTAGGAAGAGACGCGACCACGGATGCCGAGGTACTGCGGTACTGCCACCAACGACGCACGTGGATATTATAAACTACCTGGTACTGTCAGCCAGCTACATTTCTTTGCAGCAAATGAAGTCTTACAAGTCCTTAGATGCGCACAATTATTTTACGAGTGGAAAGTTGCAGTCACAACGTGTCGTCGTGTTTGCCGATGTGAGTGTGTAAACAGCTTCTTGCCCAGGCCGCTTCTTGCGAGTGTGCGCGCTTCAGGCCCGTCGCAGTCTGTTGAAGGCTCTCCGTCCCCAGATACTTTACAGGACGTGACACTCGCTGCAGTGGCTGCCGCTTTTTTTCGCGGCACGCCTTGCGTCGGGCGTACCGCGCAGACAATGTTGAAGCCGCACCTCATTCACTTGGGTATCCTAGGTGAAGTGTGGGCGCCCAGTCCGGATTCGTTTCATCCATCAGTTGAGATGGTTTGCGTGCAAATTCGCGAACAGGCTAGTAGCTTATCAAGTGGCATTGCGCGTACGGAAAGATGTAAACTGCCCCATAATCTTAGGAGCTTGAGAAATCGGCGGCGCGCGACTCGCAGCCGTAAGTATACTAAGTATACTTAGTAGCTATCGCTATAGCGATAGCTTTATCAAAATAATTGAAAAGAAAAAGAAGTCCGTTTAAACTACTGCAATTAAAGTTTTACCTGTAATAAAGTGGCAACCACAGATGCGAATGTTGTCCAAGTTCTTCAAGTCTTCCCGATTTATGCGGGCCAGACAAACGTTCCGGCGCCTTTCTGAGAGAGCCCGCGTTCTCTCGCACTGCTTGGTGATAACCTTCGGCAAACAAAACATGCCGGTGCCTGACTCTCTGTGGGTCGGTTTCGCAGAAGTCTTGCTTCTGCTACCACAGCCGAACATCGCACGAATCGTCATGGCTGTGGCGCTAAGTACAACCCTGGGAAATGTGCGCGCCAGCTGCCGCAACACGGTAGGCCGGGTTATCCGCGTCTCGAAAGGTTCCCGAACATGGCGGCTGAGCAAAGCGGAAGTGGCTGTGGTGACGTCGCGTGACGTCCGTGAAAACTATGTATACGGACGGGATATGCATGCCAAGCTATTTTTCACATCCTTATTTGGATGGTTGCAGGCAGCAGATTTTGGTTAAAGTAGAATTTGTCTGTCTTGTAACATGCGCTGTTTTACAGCTGTTATGAGATCACAACAGCCTATTTTTGTGGCGTAGTTGTGCGGCGCCGCCGCAGCCGCCTCCGGTGTGCGTAAACAATGCAATAAGTAACGCGATTCGTAATTGGGGAATTTCGGCATCTAAGCCAATGGTATTGTTATATTTTTACCTATGTTTATCATCTCCTTGATGTGTATTGTACATCATAAAGTACTAAGAAAAGGAACTGAAAATAATGTGCTACGAATACACTACCTCTTTTTTTTATGCAGTAAATTCAGTCGGTTTGCATTGTCCCCGTAGCAAAATAATGCAATGGTGGGACTAAACTTCAAAAACTTTTTCTTGCTAAAACTAAAACTACTTCGATTAAACTTTCTGTGGACGAAGTTGTTATGATGCTTATTTTTTCTTTGACTGCATTTTCGATGGAGGCGAAAATGTCTGAGGCCCGTGTACTTAGATTTAGGTGCACGTTAAAGAACCCCAGGTGGTCGAAATTTCCGGAGCCCTCCACTACGGCGTCTCTCATAATCATATCGTGGTTTTTGGGACGTTAAAACCCAGATGTTATTTTTTCTTTGACCACCTTAGGGTGCGCCTACAGACGTCTGAAGGCCAATGTAGCGTTTTTTCGAAGTTCAGGATTTTATTTTAGAGCCTGTGCGCCGCACACAGGCAAAACAAAAACTTTAGGAGATATATTTTATGGAGAGTTCTATAAAAATAATTGATGTATTTGGTCTACAATCTTCTTTTGTAAAAAAATTCCCGAAAACGCTGCAATTTACTCAATTTTACCTACGCTAAGGAGTGAAAAATATAAAGCTACTCTAAGCAACTGTCTCATAATAAAATCGCGATGCTCTAAAAACACAAAAAAAACATGGCTGATCCCTCCGTCGTAGGAATCGGTATAACACGAAAGTGAAACATGTCCTCACAGAAGTAGTGTTTATTGTGTAGTGATATATGAGAGCTTGTACAATGTCTATTCGTGTTTGGCAGCTATAGCACCGCTTGACGTGGATGCACCCGTGTTGACAGCATATCTCTATCGCGACGACTAACGCCCATGATCATGATTAAATTTCGTTGTGGTAACTGACGGTGTGAGCATATATTCGGACACAGCGAATCGTGAATCCCGCGTAAGGATGATATCAACAAGCTCATAATCAACACTGGTACCCTCTATGCACTTCTTCAAAGCGTCGTCAATTAAGGAGAGAAACGGCACGGTGTGCGCTTTCTAGTAATGGGTAGCCGACGCCTGTGCTCATGCATACATTAACACACACTAACACACAGCAACACGGGAGGTAGAGGTTCGTAGCCTGAGCCGCAAACGCGTGCGTCCCGCTAGCCTCTGTCTCGCAGGCGCTGGTCTCGCTCCACCAAGGCACGACATTCGCCCGTCGAAACTGCGTCCTTTCTGCAACGCGTATTCCAGCAGTTTTGTTAGTCGGTGCTCTTGCAATCGAAGCAGTCGGCGGCGGAGAAATCCCGCTGGTGCATGTGTAAGCTGCACTACTCCGATGAGCCGACGCACGCTAAGACGCTAACACGAAGCGAAAGGTAAAGAACGTAACTGCGTCAACGGTGCCTCGGCGACGCCAGCTCGACCAGTGTATGTCGCTAGTATCGAGACGCTTTAAAGGGGTCATGAACCACTTTTCCAAGTAATGATCTAATGACCTTAGTATCGGAGTTTACTGCCTCCCGAATCGATTGCCGCAAAAATTTCTCGAATCCGTCAAGAATCAGCGGAGTTACTGGCGCACGCTCCCAGCGCTTTCTCTCTTTTCTCGTGCCGACGAGCGCACTCGAAGCTAGACAGGGAGGGATCACACGGGGGAAAGAAGTTACGTCAGTGCGCGTCATGAAACGCGATCGCTCTCCCGCTGTGATTCGCTTGCGCGAGAGCGGCTACCGTGTACTGAGGAGTGCGGCGCCGGCAAGTGGCGGCACCCCGCGGCAAGAAGCGCATCTGATCCGAACGCCGCTCTCGATTTACGTCGGCTATCGGCCAATAAGCATGCTATTGACTAAAGTGCGTTGGCGGGCTAGTTGGTTGTTCATGCTTAGTTTCTACAGCGCGACTGGACGCGGACGGAGAAGGAACACGCAAACACACACACAGCGCTGACTTTCAACTGGAATGTTTATTTTTCATATGCACGTGACGCTTATATAGACACACGCGAGCAGGTGCACACAAAACAAGAAACAAAAGCAGGACCCAAACGCGCATGTTCTGCCGCAATCACAACCAGTTGCCACCAACCTAGAGTGACGCATCCAGATATCTCTTTTCCTTATCTGTTAGAGACAAGGATGGCATGCTGACACATGTATCATTCATTTTATCTATTTCATACGCTTCAATAATTTCTCTAGTCAATCGATCTCTTGCCCTGTTGAGAATACTAGTTTTATCAAAAATGGGAAAACAGCCACATCTTTGGCAGTGAATGGCAAGGTGTCCGGAAATAACTTTCGTGACATTGTACTTATGTTCGCGCAACCTTTGATTCACACACCGGCCGGTCTGGCCAATGTACACACGGGAACATGACAGCGGGACGGAATAAATAACGTCTTTAGCGCAGGCAACAAACTTCTCGCTATGTTTAGTGGAACACGAAGCATTTTCTTTTTCCCTTTCGGCGTTCACTCGCCTGCAAAGTCCCTGCAGTCGCACGGGCGCGGAAAAAACAACGTCCACACCGGACCTTCTCGCAATCCTTTTCAGGTTGTGAGATACGGTGTGGATGTAGGGCACTACTGCGAGCTTTTTCCTTCGAGTACGCTGATCGCAACCGCAGCCTGCAAAGCTAGAGTGCTAGGCTTCTGCATCCGACACAAGGTTCTGCCTCCAGAGATTGTGGCCTTATTCGGCTATTGCCTACCTTCAGTGAACCATGGGGTTCGCATTTGTAAGGTAATGCGCTCTGAATGGCAGAGGCAGGTACGGCTGTACAGAGACCAACTGAGGCATCTTCTTGGACCGTCTTCAAGCCCCCACACTCGGCGGGAGTTCTCCAGGCTTACTAGCAGCTCAACCGAGTTCCTCTGGCAGCAGGTGCTCCCGGGCTTAAAGGGACCGACAACCGATTTTTCTCGACCCAGTTTTTTACGGCGCGACAGGAAGCTTACCCTTCGTAGCGTTTGTAGCTGCAGTGGTTTATCCTAAAAGCACGTAGTTATTTTATAAGCAGTATTTTTCGATCTGAAAGGCTCCAAGCACGCATGAAGGCTTGCTCCAGCAACGCTGAGAATTGATAGCAATGCCGCTAGCCCTTGTGAAAGCTGTTGTTGTTCTGCTTTCGCAGGAGTTACTGTACCTATGCTTAACCACCATTATTTTGAGCTTTCCAGCCATTTTTGAAAATAGCAAGCTGCTACAATGAGATGATGTGGCTTTATACACCTTCTAGGTATTTGTACAGCGTTGTGCGCGCCTGCGACCAAGGTTGCCTGCGCCTGTGTCATGGATGGCTTTTCGCGGCATGGGATCATTACGCCAAGCGAAGGCAGCGCCACTTTGTTGCATACAACTAACGCAGGCCTATATGCACATTTTTATGGAGTAATATCTTTTAATATAAAGAAATGAACAATATTACAGTACTAACAGAAAAGTCATCGAACGCGTACACCAATCAATGGTCACGTGACCGGCTTCATCGGACCGTGTATGATTTTGTCGCCAGAGGCGCCAAAGGTCATTTTTCGCGACTTTCAATGAAGAAATAAAAATATAAATCCGCCTCTCACGAGATAAACAGGGTTGGTTTGAGTCAATGCGACGGACAATCTTTCCATCAGTGCAGTCATCTCATTTCATGTTCTGGGCAGTTGTCGGTCCCTTTAAGAAACCAGGTGCAGAAGTCTCCGGTTCCAACGAATCCCATTCACGTCGTGGGTGACGTGACACTGCCGGAACATGTGCAACGCGTCCTCGGGTGTGGACCCAAGTTCGCCGTCGAACCTCAGAAGTCGCGTCCTGAACTGCTCTCCATGGTCAGGCAAGTGTCCAAGGAAGTTCCCGAAGCCGAGTTTGACAGGAGCATATCTGAAGGCTTGGATGTACTGTGTCGCTCCCGTCCTTCAGGTGAAAAACTTTCGTTGGCCAGTACTGTTAGGTACATGAAGGATAATTTTCTGTCTTTGTTATCCGCGGACAAAGAAGGTGGCTTCGCGGTAATGCCCAAGTCCGTGTACTTGACAAAAGCCTCGGAGTCTGTATCCGCCGTGTTCAATGCGCATGACGACGTGTCGCTGAGGAAACTTCGAAATGAGGCAGTAAAGTTGTGCAAAAGATATAATCTCGAAAGCCTAGCTTGATCGTTAGGAAATAGCAAAAAGTTGCAGTTAGAAATATTTTTTACAGCTAAAACGCATAAAAGTGACTGTCCTCTCCGTGTGATTTTGTCCGAAAACGACACATGGCAGAAGTGTTTGGCATTGTTCTTACAGAAGCACTTGAAGATGCTTCCTGTTGACGATCCTTATTTGGTAGTTAAGTCGGAGCAAGTTGTTGAATTCTTTAAGGTTAGGCAGGACCAGAACCTAGCCGTCTTTTCAATCGACGTTAAAGATTTGTTTTATTCACTTCCCCAGGCGGAATTGATGACATGTGTTGCAGATAGCATCGACAGGTTGGGAAGTGTCAATTTCCAGAACGCTTCCGGCTTGTCCTGTGATCAGTTTTTAGAGCTCCTTCACTTTTATGTAAACTCAACCTACGCAACTTGGGACGAACACATTGTGAAACAAAAAAATGGCATATGTATTGGGTCTTCTATCGCTCCCTGTTTGAGCGACCTATTTCTGGCTCACCGCAACAAGCTCCTTCGCGATCGTTTGACCAGTACGGACGTCGTTGACGTCTTCAGATTCGTAGACGACTACCTAATTGTTTCACGCCTTGACTCTAACAACTTTGACGCAGGGGTCGCTAGAACCCTGAGCATTTTTACTGACGTGTTGTCCCCTCTTTTATTGACGCATGAAGTCCCGAAGGACAATTTCATAAGATTTTTGGACATAGGGTTGTATTGCCATCCAAGAGGTGTTTGCTGGAGCTACGAGCCTAGAGGTAACAAGCCGGTGTTGCCATTTGCATCGGCGCACTCCAAGTTAGTCAAACGTGCCGTGATTCAGTCGTGTTTCCACAATTCTTTGTCCAAGTCTTGTGAGCATAAGATTGAGGAAAGTTTGTGGGGCCAGGCCAAGCGTCTGTGCGACTCCGGTTACCCCATGAGACTGTTGTCAGCGGTGGCGGAGTGCCTGAACAAAAAGTACAGGTCTAATCCGAGTGAGCATCAGAGTGACACTCGAAGGAAAAAGCTCGCAGTAGTGCCCTACATCCACACCGTATCTCACAACCTGAAAAGGATTGCGAGAAGGTCCGGTGTGGACGTTGTTTTTTCCGCGCCCGTGCGACTGCAGGGACTTTGCAGGCGAGTGAACGCCGAAAGGGAAAAAGAAAATGCTTCGTGTTCCACTAAACATAGCGAGAAGTTTGTTGCCTGCGCTAAAGACGTTATTTATTCCGTCCCGCTGTCATGTTCCCGTGTGTACGTACATTGGCCAGACTGGCCGGTGTGTGAATCAAAGGTTGCGCGAACATAAGTACAATGTCACGAAAGTTATTTCCGGACACCTTGCCATTCACTGCCAAAGATGTGGCTGTTTTCCCATTTTTGATAAAACTAGTATTCTCAACAGGGCAAGAGATCGATTGACTAGAGAAATTATTGAAGCGTATGAAATAGATAAAATGAATGATACATGTGTCAGCATGCCATCCTTGTCTCTAACAGATAAGGAAAAGAGATATCTGGATGCGTCACTCTAGGTTGGTGGCAACTGGTTGTGATTGCGGCAGAACATGCGCGTTTGGGTCCTGCTTTTGTTTCTTGTTTTGTGTGCACCTGCTCGCGTGTGTCTATATAAGCGTCACGTGCATATGAAAAATAAACATTCCAGTTGAAAGTCAGCGCTGTGTGTGTGTTTGCGTGTTCCTTCTCCGTCCGCGTCCAGTCGCGCTGTAGAAACTAAGCATGCTATGTCTCTTGCGACGTAAACTGACAGATCCGCGACGTAAACTGACAGACGCCCCGCCCACCGACGAGAGTGAGAACCAGCCTCTGTTTGAAAAGAGGGCGCCTGGGGAAACGGCAACTTCGCGCTCCGCTTGTGGCCTTTACGCGGCGCGCACGACTGTAGTATTTGGCAGAGCAGTTCATAGCCGTGTCAGCTTTCCGCAGGATGTGTTTTTTCAACAAGCCCAAGGGGTGCTTCATGACCCCTTTAACCATGACCTCCGATATCGCGCGTAGTCTCGGAGTAAGCGCTAGTAAGTGTCGATCGTGAAGCATTACTTCTTTTCACCTCTCACAGACGGCGGCACCGCCCCGCTCCGCCCCGCTCCGCCCCGCTCCGCTCCGCCCCGCAGAGAGCACCGTGCGAAAGAGAATGTGTGAGAGATATAAGGCGCGTTCGCGCCGTGTCCACCATATGCCGATCCGTCAGTCAGGGCTGCCCGCTTAGCCCCCTATTGTTCAGCATCTACATAGAATCTCTGTGCTTGGCAATAAGTGAAAACAGCAGCATTCACGGCTTTAGGTTGCAGGCATCAGAAGTCAAAATTCTGGCATACGCGGACGATGTCGCAGTTTGTTGCACCGACAAAGAAAGTGTTGCACAGGTTATCACTGTAGTAAAGAGTTTCACCAATGCAACTGGTAGTCTGGTAAATTGGGGAAAGTGCTTGGGTTTTTGGCACGGAGTGTGGTCATCTAGACCAGAATTTTTCGGCAATGTTTAGTGGGGGACGACACCTGCCAAATATCTAGGTGTACCGCTCGAATATTATAAAGACAGTGGTAACTATTGGCAAGAACAGGCAAGAGCAATTCAGTTGAAAGTGAATAGGTCGAAGGGTAATCACCTATCAATGTTCTCAAGAGCTACGGTTTGCAATTTATTCTTCGCGTCGAAACTATGGTACGTGATGCAGGTATTGCATTGTTCACGGGCAAATATACAGAAATTTCATCGTGTCTTCGCAGTTTTTGTGTGGGCCTCTAGTTGGGAACGATGCAGTCGATCCAATCTGTTAAGACGAGTAAAGAAAGGAGGTCTGGGTCTGCCACATCTTTTCATTCAGCAAATGATAAACAGGTGGTTCTTTTTCCGTAATGTGAGTGACCCTTTCCTGCGCACGGTGTGCCAACTGAGGCTGATCAGGGCTCTACCTGGATATGTAGTTGGTACAGATCACATGAATGGCGCGGTCTGCGGGTATCTCAAGGAGGTGATTCTAAGTATTCGCTTTTTGTCTCTTAGATTTTATAATGAGTATCTGTTCTCAGTGACACGTAAAAAGCGGTACAAAGATGTGTGTGATGCAATTGTACCCGTCCCTCTGTACAGGGCCATGCACAGTAGAGGCCAAGGGCAGGACGTGCTAAAAAGGGTTAAAAGAATGCAAGTGGCGCCTTCCACGAAGTCCTTCTTTTTTAAGCTTCACACAGGCACATTGCATGTCAAGGTATTTCTTGAGGAGCGTGGTTTTTTCTTACTTTGGGGCTCAGACTGCCTTATCTGTAATAAGCCAGATTCTATTGACCATGTTTTCTTGCATTGCTGGGAGGGCGTGTACTTTTGGGATGTACTACAGAGGACAATCAAAAAGGAATTCCCGTTAGATCAGTACGGTATCAGGTTTCTCCCAATAGATAATGAGGATGGATTGCCGTTAGACTTAATCATGTTAACCGGCCTCCACTGTCTATGGCGGGCTCGTATGGCGGGATTTTACCGCGATCCAGATGCAAGGCCCGCAAGAATGTACTTTCGAGAGTGTATGTCGAAATTTGTTGAATTGCAGAAAACGCAGCAGATTGTACCTGAGTGGTTATCGAGGGTGGAACCCTTGACAGTGCTCAATGAATTTTAAAATTAATGTCTGTCCAGTAGGACGGACACCATTTGTTATTTATTCTATGTGCTTGTGATGTAATTTATGTCTGGAAGCAGGCAATAAAGCAAAAAAACAAAGTTAGCTTAGTCGGTAGGGCGTCGGACGCTTGCCGTCACGGCCGCAAGGTTGTGGGTTCGATTCCCAGCGGGGGATCTTTTTCTTGGTTTTCTTTCTCGCCCGTTGGCGGTACATTTTATCAACGTCATATCCGTGACGGATGTACTTGGTGGACCCCGGCATTAAACACTTTCGTAATAAAAAGCAAGTTTCGAATGAATGCGTGAAATGGCCCATTTATAGCAACTTTTTTCTTTCGTACCTGGTTTTCCACCATATCGAGAAGTTCAAATGGCGCTCACGTGCCCGAAAAAATTTTGCCGCTCAAAATATTTTGGGGAAAATATGTAGAACTAATGTTTATATGTGCGTTATTTACTCAGATTGGGATTGGGAAGTGCATTAGAGAAATTGATTTTTGTCCAGCGCCCCGGCTGGGACAGTTGGTGTGGAATGACCCATATAGCATTGTCGTGCCTGAGGTTCTCAATCCAGTGAGTCAACTAATGCTATTTACTTTGAGCTCAGATATCTTTAGGCCATTACGTCCGGCATTATTTTTGACAAATAGTTCCCACGATAATTTCATTTAATGCTTGATTGGATTGGCACGTAGAAATATTATATATTATATATATATATATATATATATATATATATATATATATATATATATATATATATATATACACACACACAATGAAAGTTCACTGAACTGAAAATAGCTATGTTGCAACTTGTCATCGGGAGCTAAAGAAAACATCAGTTGTTGAAATGACATTCGAACGCTTTTAAGTGCAATGCTGCTTATGTAGTATGTTTTGAAAAATGAAATTATCTTGTTCTGTACTTGTGCACTCACGACTTCAGAGGTCATGAATTGAGTCACTGTGTCCAAAAATTTTTTCCGGTACATCACTCTGCTGGGCAGTGAAGGACTTCACTTTTTCCAAGTACAGTGCTTTTTTAGCTGAAATTCTTGGTGCTTCCTCTACAAGGGTCACTTCCTCCTCCTCCTCTCCTTCTTTTTGAGGTAGGACGCTCGCTACAATCTCTTTCGTAGACAGAGTGGCGCATGTGTGAATGCGAGAGTCACGGGTGACATAGTTCTGAAAACGCAAGGTGCTGTCTGCACCCAGTCTTTCAGAAAATTTCTGATCAATATGACGTGAGAGGCATTGGATGGTGTCATACAATATGTTCGCAGAACTGAAATTCGCTCTGCACTAATTTCGTTAAACAGAAATGTGTTGGCATTGGGTCCAATAGTGGCGGGGAATTTAAAAAAGTTCGTACAACTGAATAGTTCGTTCAAGTGGTATGGTACTGTGTGTGTGTGTACATATATATATCTATATATATATATATATATATATATATATATATATATATATATATATATATATATATATAATGTGTGTGTGTTGCCGCCTTATGAGGTCCCCCATTCCAATGAAGGGAGGCTTTAAGCCCTGACAGGTAGTAGCAGTTGCCAACCGATACAAGCGTATGCGTGTATTCGTGTTTTTACTAAAACTAATCCGTAACCTGCTGTAGTGATTTATAGGGCAACATGACAGGCGATAGCTGTCCCTTCCTGTGCGAAACTTGACGTTTGCAGGGTGTGCTTGTTGCCTGATGTGGTTGTGGTCACCTGATCCGTTGTTACTGGTGCCCAATAAAATTCCGCATGTGGATGCTCGATGCGAATGGTTTTAATGCCTTAAGGTGCACTTGGCTTTTCATATTACATGCTTAAGAACTACAATATCCGAAGGTGTCACACCTAGGGACGAAAAACAAATGTTGGCCTCCCCCCCCTTGAGAGGAATAATGCTTTCATTGACCATGCTTTCCACTGTGCAGTCGCTTTGCAGTGTATAGCATATTGTTGTAGTTTGCGCAACATTGCGTCTAGCATTTGCGTAAGTCATACCAACGCAAGTGATGAGTGTTTAGTGTATAAGCGCCTGTAGCGCTACGTCTATTGGTTGAATCAACTTTCCTTTGTGGACGTCTGATGTACGTATGGTGTGGAACAGCTTGCTACTTTCCCGTAGTCATTTGCGTAGTACTATAAATTGCCTCTGTTGTAATGCGAGAGCATTACTTGGCTCATTGTGCGGCCCAGCATGCTGTCTCCAGAAAGCTGTTACACATAAGTGGAACATAAATTACGTACATCATTCTCGAGAGCGTGTACGCGGCCGATCGAAACTCGAACTTTCGGAAAGTGTGCTTTCAAATGCTGAACGTTGGCATGCGATTGCCTAGATGGTGCCTAAGTCCCCGACAGCGCCAAAGGCAGAGCGAGCGGCTGCGATGCGAGCCCCGCGGCTTGCAGCGCGGCGGCATTCTGGCCTATCAGTGGTCGGTTACCTGCTTTAATTGATTACCGATTAACCTCCTCCTCCTTATGCTTTGCTACCTCAAAACGTGCGCCCATTTTTCCGGCAACAACTCTGATGGGCGAGAGAATCAGTGCTGAAGGAGAGAGAAAGATTGAAAGTGAGAGAGAAATTCTTGGTGAGGCGAGATTCAAACCCGCGTTCCCACCATCCAAAGGCAACCGTCGTAACCACTCAGCTATCCAGGCACGCTAGCAGAGCATAGCATAGCCTTGCACAGTACAGCATAGCAAGGGGGTGGGAAAGGGAAGTGACGGTGAGGAGGCGCCCATTTGTCCGGCGTGGGATGCAGGAACTCGGATGGGCGAGAGAACGAGTACACAGAGAAATGGAGAATATATATATATATATATATATATATATATATATATATATATATATATATATATATACGCGCACACACAGAGAGAGAGAGAGAAGGGAAGTGAGGGTGAGGAGTGGAAGGAAAGGAGGAGAGAAACGACACCAGCTCCGCTCTTTCCTCAGTCTTCGCACCACGAGTGCACAGCTGCCCTAATTTTTTGTTACACTTGAGCTTGACTGTTAGTTGCAAAGCATGGTGTCCTTATTTCTACCACAGTCTCATACTTTGGCATGGTTTTGGTCTATCGAGTAGTCATTGCCTGTACTTTTTGATGACCTTCAATTGCTTTCTCTGCAAGAGCGGTTACAGCGTCGATGCTTACAGTGCAGAAACATCTTGCAACACTTCTGTTTCCCATGACTCAACCATCCGACCAAGCAAAATGATATGCAACTTCCCAAACACACATTTAAAAAAAAATCAAGTGTACTTTCCATTTTTATTAACCTTAAAAACACTTACTGAAGTGTCAGATTCATTAAACATTGCCCATAATCAAATTTAGACACAGAAATACTTAACGTCTACATTCACTGTGACAGTACCAACACAAAAAACATTCACCAATAACCTCATTTTCGATCTGACATAGGACAGCACTTTTCAATCAGACTAAAGTACAGTAAACAGCCTAGGTCACTTCAGCATAACAATATCACCGTGACGCTGTTAAAAAGTGTTCACTCCATACAATCTCATTTTTCCTCTTTGACAAGAGCATGAAACTTTGGTATTTCAGCAAAGCCAATAGACATTACTATAAAATATGAAACCACTACTATCCAGCCACCTGAAAATGCACGCCTTTTTTACTAGTAGTACTCTCAACATCTGCTTCGCGCAAGTGATAGCTCTGCTGCATAAGACACACAAATCTAAGTGCAATTAAAATATTTTGGTTTGCCTCGTACGCAAGTTATTAAAATAAAACGGTGGTGGCCATCCGGTCTTGCATTTACAACTATGTAAAAAGAAAAATTAAATGGATGCTGTTTCATGACAACGGTACGAAAACTTTCCACGTTTCCTAGTGTAAATTAAAGCGATAGTCACGACATACACAAACCTACGTGCTATAATCAACAGTCTGATGTGGAATGCATCAAAAATCATTCACCTACTACAACACAGGCCTCACTGCAACGGAGACTAAGCGCGAGAAAAAAAAGACAATGCGATTGCAGAGAGACGCTGTCATCACTATAACATGATGCCCCGTAAAACACGTTAATAATGGACCATGTGTCCAAATGTGAAACACTCGCCCGGCCTACGAAGGAGGGGGAAAAAAGGAAAGCAGCGGCATGGAAGAACTGCTCAAACAAACGTTCCAACCAAATCAAGCAATGGGCAGTTTGTGACGCACTTTGCAACGAGCCCGCATTGTGGTGGCAAAGTGTCCCACCTTAGACGGCGAGGCTCGTGCAGTCGGCACGGCAACACCAAAATCCCTTTGCTCGCTTATCACAGAATATTTAAAAGAATGACTTACACATCGTACACGCGCATACATGTAATGTGTATACAACACGCTCACCGCCTTTGAACGCTTGACAAGACCTGCAATCCTACTTTGTCACACAAAGTTCAGGAAACCGGCATTGCAGCAGCTGCTCTGAAGCTACTCGCATGATACGCTTTGGAATGTTTCGAAGTGCAATAGCCGTAAATGTGCCGCACTCAGTCAGACATCACCAGGCGCAAGATTGAGTTCCCGCTGCGGAGTTGGGCTGAATGTACCGACGGTGGCAAGAGAGAGCAAAGGCATCCCCTTCCGTGCAGTGAAAAGAATGGACACAGAAAAAAAATGCCAGCTGCCTAAGCCCGTTGATAGTGTAGCCTTTCACTGCACCGAAAGCAAGTGCGAGGGGAGAGAGGGAACCGGGACTCTTGCTTCTCCCAGCTAAAAAGCAAGCTAAACACCGTTTTTGCGTAGCCTATGCGGACAACCTTAGTTCGTAAAAGCAACCATTAAATTAAAGCGAAATAAATCTATCTCGGAAGTGCAGAGTTGCCAACAACAAACAATCGCTTCTCTCCACGGTGACAGCTTGTAAGGCACCAATCAAGAAAGGAATGACTGCCGCGTTGGCATCGCATGTAAAGCGGTGGCACGAACGCCGCGTAACAGTACCCATTCCAAATGATGCATGCGAGTCGATTCTGCAGCGGCGCAATGCTTCGCAAGACGACACGACACGGAACATGGGTAAACAGGGAAAAAAGAAGTCAGAAACAACACACAACAACTGTGCATGACACGCTCCCGTAGAGAGTTCAGAAAGAAAATGGGGCGCAGCAGCAGTACAGAGCTTTTGTCCGACAGGCGACGACGAAGTCTGCTCCTCCTCTTCGATTTGGGCAAGTCTCGGCACGAGGGCCATTTTTTTGCTCGGTGGCAAATGTAACACTGACGTCTCGGCTCGGTGCGACTCGAGGTGGAGGTGTTCCGAGCCGGCGCACGCCGTGCACGGTGCTTTAGCCGCGACTTGCAGCGCGGGGGACCCACACGCAGAGGGGGGCCACCTGGGCGCAAGTGCGGCTTTGCCGGTTCGCTTCCTGGACGACAATGCCTGGTGTTTGCTCATTTCCACCGTTCCAGAGCTTCGTTTAGTTGTAGTCGAAACCAGGCCGACAGTTCCTGCCACTGTTTGGCAGCGGAGACGATGGCCAGGATCAGAAGAGCAGTCGTGATAATTCGTAACCTGCATACAATAATGAAATGAAGGCAAAAAACGGCAAAGATTTAGAACAAGCATGCAGTTGGTAGGTAGGAAGCATGGTATACCATAGGGTTAGTACAGAGTCTAGAGGAAAAGTTCCTCATAGGGCCCGTGCATTAACATCTCTCACCGCAGGAGCACCGCCTTAATGCAACGTTATAAAGGTTTCCAGCCCCTTAAAAGCCCCAACCACACGTACGCGTTATAATGCATCAGCGCATGCCATGTAGACTCGACGTCGTACCGTGTTCCTATGGAGGGAGAGGGCACACAGCTACACTCAAACCTCGATATAAAGAACACGGGTATAACGAATTATCGGTTATAACAAAGTAAATGAAGAATAGTGTTGTCATAAACACAGTGTTACAGATACATAATCGTTTATAACGAATTTTCAGATATAACAAAGTTATTTTCGTGGCAGATGTGACTTTAGTTATAATGAGGTTTGAGTGTACACGCTTCACGAGTTGCCGTGCGTCACCGTGGCAAAGGCAATCGAGACATTTGCCAGTATCACCACTCAGGGTGACATGAAAAGGATTGCCTACACTTTGTTTCTGACACAAAATAAGTCCCAATGAAATAAAGTGATGACTAAAGTGTGTCTCTTCAGCAAAACACAGTAGTAAAACCACTCACGAGATCGGGAGCCCCGACAGCCCCGATGCGAGCACATTTTACCTGTAAACAGGGGCACCGGCCATCTCAGCGAAGCAGCTCAATCCGCTTCCGTGTTTATTCTTCACATCGAGGACATTGAGAAAACTAATTGCATATATTAATGGACGACATTGCTGATTGCGTATATTAATGAACAAAGTGCACGTCAACACGCAATCCGGCCTCCTCGACTGATGCTGACGCGGAGCATCGTGTGCTGGCCCATTCTCTCGCGTACGTGTGTTTGAGGCTTTAGGCACTTTCTAGATTTGATGCAGCAGTACTCGGTTTCAATTGGCTAACCTAAGCCCATTAGCTATAAGCTGTTTCTTTTTCTATAGCTGTGTGCACCGTTCCTTGCTGCGTGCAGTTTCGTTGGTGTAGCATTGTCCATGCAGTTGACCTAAAGGATGACAATATCAAGATTTCCAACCGTATGTGCATGGTTTTCAGGGGCCAAACACACTAGCGATAATGTTTAGCGCTTCTCTGTTCATTGTCGCAAACGTCACTCGACATAAAGCTTGAAGCAGGGACTGCAAGCCGCGGACACATGGCTGGTGTTTCAACTAGCAAGGATGAGATATTTTACAGGCGCCTGCGTCCATAAGCTTTCAACTCAGTGTAGAGAGCGCAAAGGTGCCTGAAGCAGTGGTGTGTGCAAGTGGTGGCTTACAGATACATCACTGCAATAGAGTGCAAAACTTGGTGAATAGGCTGGTTTTCATTGTAGTAGCAGCACAGCAGGACATCAGCGTTAGAAAAAGAAATACACAGGGCACTACACCTGTCCTGTGTATTTCTCAGCCTTGTGTTCCCATCCCTTCTGCGCTGCTTCACATGCATTCGACACACATTCAGCCGCCACACACACCGACTAAACGCAATCGTTCATTCATCTCAGGTAAATGCATAATTAATGCATAATTAGTTGGTAGTTTCATAATATCTTATGCTTTGTATCATTTGCTGATCAAGCACAACATGCGACAGCTGGTCGCATTTATGGAATGACTGAAAATTGCCAACAAGTAAGAGGTACGAACACACTGAGCGGGCAAGCCACGAAGCGCCTTCAATCAAAACAAACAGCCCCATGTCAGATTTTGAGTGTCGACTGCCCATAAAGTATACTGCTACTTCCAAAATATCTGTGAATAAAACTATTTCGTCGAGGCAGTCCTGAAGAAGGGTATGCTCTTGATAACTCGGATAAAAGGTTTTGAATGCTTCATGTGAGCAAAGCTACTGTTAGTAATAAAGACTGCACTTATAAGCTGGAATTCGAAACTAACGTTACACAACATGACTGTACAGTGACGTTCCACACAAAGATTCATCGGAGAACTGTGTCACATGGAGTACAGTTGAATTGAGTGCATGTAACACAAGGTACAGACGAGGAACTGCAATTCAGACAAGGCGTGCAAGCATCCACAATCTCGAACCTAGCAGATATGGTGGCGCACTGAGCCAAGGTGCCTTGAAATGCTCCTCATTACTCACAGTAAGTTATATAAGTACAGTTGCCGACCGTTTATTCAGACGCTAAAAATTCGGACATACTCGTTTATTCGGACACCTTCACTAGAGTGTACTAGAATATTTTGAGTCACGCAACCGGCTGCCGTGGAGCGGCCCATTTTGTGTAGAAAATAGCGGCGGTGCTGCAGTCGACTACTCTTGAAAGTGTCCCCCGGCATCACAGGTGGCTGCTTGCTGGTGCGTTTCACAGGCGGTGAAATAGAATAAAAAGAATGTAGAAATGAATGCTCCATCGCAACTGTACTACATTAACGTGCCGGCTACAACTAATATGCGCCGTGCGAGCCCCTGGCAGACTCGAGTTCTTTTTTTTTAAGAGCAAAGCTCCTTAGGCCCGCACCCCACCGTCGCGGCTCCCTGCAACATAGATGCAGCAAAGGCGCAAAAAGACAATAAAACGCCGCGCACAGCACAAAGAAAATTAAAAATAATAAAAAAAAACAAGGTGCACGCGGCGTTCGGTGCGCGTTGCACAATAAACAAGGGGCGCGGCGCAAAGGAGCAGTTTCAAAACGTACATATTCGTTTTCGCCCCATTTCTAATGAGCTTTGCTCATCAGTTGTATTCGCACACGGAACTGCTTATCTCTTTTTTAAATATATTTTTAAGATGCGCAGAGTGATTGTACCTTGTCGTGCTGTGGTAAACGCGACAACAATGTAGTTCTAGCAAACACTGTTGTTAACCTGGCGTTTCTTGAAATTTGCTCTAAGCATTGCTTGAACTTGCATGCACACCGTTAAGCTCAGGGAATTGACGCACTGCCCACGACGTCAAGGGAACGGCGAATTTGGCTACCCTCTCGGCTTGCTCAGAAGCAAAGCCCACGATTGCGCCCCCGTTTCACTTTACGTTTCACCGCCTTCGTTCGCAGTAGCGACTGTTGAACATTCGTCGCGCGACGATGCATTGCCCTGCTCGATGCGACGTTGTTTCCTTTCACTGTGATCGTCAGATGCAAGCTGACGCCGTTTTGTCCGAGGCTGCGGCGCCGGTGTTTCCTTGGAGAGGCGACGGTAAAATTGTCGGCACCGCTTCAGGCTTTTTTCTCGGCACTCGAACTTCCGCTCCGTTAATTACATGCACGTAGTCTCTCTCGATGCAGTGAGGCTCAAAGTGATATTCACACACAGCGCAATCGGCACCGAGGAGCTTGTGAAGTCGGCACAAATTTCTTTCCCACACAAGTTGTCGCTCTTTATCATTGGGAGAAGAGTGCCTTGATGCGCTTTTTCTCCGCGAATCAAGACACACAAAACTGGAGCTTTACAAAGCGATATCTTGCGGCGTTGGTTCATGCGGGCATACAGTCTTGCACCCGGGCACGTAGCAGTGATTTAAACGCTGTCCTTTTTTTTTGTATTTAGGTCACTGATGCACGGCGCAACTCATAGACGCGAATGCAAGCGAGTCGGAGCATGCCAACTTTCCTCGGTGCAGCCGGGCTAGAGGGGAGACGCGCACATTTCTTCATTTGCGCGTCACGTCCCCGGTCGTATTCAAGATTATGCGATGCCAGTGCCGCCGCTACTTTCTTCAAAAGAGAGAGGACACCGGTTTGCAAGGCGCGCCGGCTGCGGTTGCACCACTCAAAATATTCTAGTACACTCTACCTTCGCAGCACCGCCACTCGTTCAACTGAAGTAATGTAAACTCGCAACCGGAAATTGGGACGCCCTACATTGCACCGTCCAATTTTTTTCGGACTCCAGCTGGCTGATCGAGTGTAACGTCATCGTCGTATGCCGTGACAAGCTGTCAGTAGAAAATTTGTGCTAAGTTGCCAGCACTGAAAGCTTGCACTGGCTATGGCTGGAGGTCATGCCAGTTTAAAAATCCATGCAGAAATTACAACTGCCAATCTCAAAGGCTATGTTTGTTGGCTATAAGCAATGGTTGCTGTGGCATGGCGCCTCGCCTACTGTAACACGCACGCGCCGCGTAGTGTAAACGACGGACAGCCCAGCGCGCCCTCCCGGTGCGCGGATCGGTTAACACCCCGAGAGCAGGCGCGTCCGGGCGCCTCTGAAATAAACGCTTTTTGTTACCAGCAAGCCGTGTGGAGAGTCGCTTTCTTTCGTGCTCCTCGAGCACACGACATGGTGTCAGAAGTGGGATCCTGCTGCCGTCTCTTCTAGCCTCTGCTCTCGTCGTCCTCAACGGTCTCCAACGACCACGATGACGGACTCCGCTACGGCAGCTACGAACGCCGCGACAGGCTTCTCTTTAAAGCCTCCTCAGCCATTTATGTTTGATCAAGCCTCCGAGTGGCCTGCATGGATCCTCGAGTTCGACGACTACCGCTTTGCATCGGGTCTCGTCCACCAAGAGCGTGAAATGCAGGTGCGAACTCTGCTCTACGTAATGGGTCGCCAAGCGAGACAAATTTTCAACACGTTCTCGCTCTCCACGGAAGACAGCAAAAACTTTGACCTTGTCAAGGCGAAGTTTGACTCGCACTTCGTCCAAGCGAGAAACGTCGTGTACGAGTCAGCGTGCTTCAATCGGCGGGAACAAGAGCCCTCTGAGACCGTCGACCAATACGTCACAGCCCTACACAACATGGCAGACAGGTGCGACTACGGTGACTTGCGAGATCGCCTCATCCGCGACCGCTTTGTACTGGGACTCCGCGACAAGAAGCTCTGCGAAGCCCTACAGATGGACGCTAACCTCACACTCGCCATGGCGCTCGCTAAGGCACGCCAAAAGGAGGCCGTGCACAAGCAGCAGCAGCAGCAGCTCCTTCAGGCCTCCGGGGAACCGTCCTCTTTCAAGTCAGAGTACACCGGTCTCGACGCCGTCTCCCACAATCACCGCAGCAAAGGCAAGAACCTGCCGCGACCGCATAACAACGCCACGAAATCAAATATTCAATCGTGCGACTACTGCGGTGGAGCGCCTCATTCTCGTTCTCTGTGCCCAGCAAAGACTGAGAAGTGCTCAAAGTGCAACACAACGGGACATTTCGCTCGTGTTTGCAGAAAAGTTCCGTCAAGAGACATCTCAACGCTCGAGCAAGGAACCTCAGCGATGTTTCTTGGGGCCGTAAACCAACCAGCCGACGCTCAGCACGACTCAAGGCTTGTCGAAGTCGACCTGAACGGCTATCCACTGATCGCAAAGATCGACACCGGTGCTCAAGTTTCTGTTGTCCCGTCTACGTTTCCTGGAATTCCTGAACATCTCCAGCCAGCAAGCGAAACCCTCTCAGGACCGAGCGGCAGGGCACTTCAGGTCGTCTGGAAATTTGACGCAACGATCACGTGGAGGTCGCGAAGGTCGAACCAAGTCGTCTACGTTGTGCAGCAGCTGAAGCATCCACTCCTTGGATTACCTGCCATCGAAAGCTTGGGACTCGTCAAGTTTCTGTGTGCCACGGAACGCGTTGATGAACGATATCCCGAACTTTCAGACGGTCTGGGTCTGCTGCCGGGTGCGTACACAATTCGCCTCAATCCCGCGCAAAGAGCTGAGCCGCTTCTGCCGACAGTTACACCAGAGCTTCCATGGCAGATGGTGGGGATCGACTTATTCCAACTTCGGGGAAAGAACTACCTGATATGTGTGGACTATCACTCACGGTACCCCGAGATTGCACTCCTGGCTTCCACCTCCGCAGACGCCGTCATTAACCACCTCAAAAGCATTTTCGCTCGTCATGGCATCCCTGTGACAGTGGTATCCGACAACGGCCCGCAGTTCTCGAGCTCGGCATTCGCAGAATTCGCTAAAGCATATGGCTTCAACCACACCACGAGCAGCCCTCTTCATCCGCAGGCCAACGGGGAAGCGGAACGCGCCGTTCAAACAGTGAAACATCTGCTCGCGAAAGCAGACGATCCGTACCTCGCCCTACTGGCCTACAGAGACACGCCGGGGCCGACAGGCTTCAGCCCGGCTAAATTGCTCATGGGACGCAAGCTACGCTCTCGAGTTCCTGCATTTCCTGCCCTCCTCGTTCCCGGAAACGTCGACAACAAACAAGTGACGTAAAGGGACCTCGAAGCAAAACAATGCCAGAGGCGAAACTTCAACCGTCGTCATGCAGCTAAGGACCTACCAGCTCTCTCTCCAAACACCAGTGTCTGGGTGCGAGACCTCAAATGCGAGGGGGAGATAACAAGCAGACACTCCCCACTCCTACTGGGTCCAAACAGAGCGCGGACACGTGCGTCGCAACAGAAAGATGCTCGTCCCATTGCCGGCCTCACAGAAGAAAGCGCAACCGCTTCCCTCCTCATTATTCTCTGACACTGACGACGAAGATTTCGAGCCGTCGACAGTCGCAGGACCGCTAGCTGCCCTCTACAATGGAGCTTCGTCCCAGCAAGGTGACCCGCTGCGGGCCGACAGCAATAATTCACTGCCCAAGCCAGACGATGCTGTAGCAGAGACATCGAGGGTTCCAGCAACCACCGCCCATTCCGGCCGCAGAGTCTTTGTGCCTGAACGTTACGGTGTAGTCACTTAAGGGAGGGAGATGTGGCATGGCGCCTCGCCTACTGTAACACGCACGCGCCGCGTAGTGTAAACGACGGACAGCCCAGCGCGCCCTCCCGGTGCGCGGATCGGTTTGCACCCCGAGAGCAGGCGCGTCCAGGCGCCTCTGAAATACCGTATTTATCCGCATAATTTGCGCCCTCGCATAATTTACGCACCCCTAATATTTAGCCAGCTTTGCTAAAAAAAAATATTTACTCGCATATTTTGCGCTCCCCGCCCCGCTCGAGCCAGCTCGCCGGCCGCGAGCACGGGGAAACTTTGAACGGCCGCGCCCCCGCGGCCCTCACCGAGCAGGCAAGCGCAGTCATACGCAAGACAGGCCGCGAGTGCGAAGTCCCTTCTTCCGATTACTTCGTTCTATTCTCCGGAAACCGCCGAGACCGTACCAACCGTACCCGAACACCCAAACCTGTTCACGGGTTGTCGGAACTGTTCGAGCGTTCTCTCGCCGTGAGAATGCATGCACGCGACACGGCACGGACTACTTTCTGCATCGGAGGCGTGCGAGGGCCAGTCGCGCCAACATTTCCCCTCGCTGACCCTCCTCCTCTGCGTCCGCGCTGCGACGCAGCCTTCGTTGATTTCGGAAGTTTAGGTTTCGCGATCAGCCAGTTGCGTCGTTGCGTTTTCACTGTTCTCTTGCGGTGGGCTACAATAACTATTCGGCAAAATTCAAGCTCACTGTTATAGAATTTGCCTAAGGAAACGGGAACCGTGCCGCAGAAGAGTTCGCTTTTTAATACAAGACCGGGAAGGAGATCGTTCCGAGGATCGACCGAAGCATGGAAAGTTTCCTGCCATTGAAGAATACCTTTTCAAATATGTGCGAGAGCTTAGGCCCACCGGTATCGCCGTGCCGTGGCACCTTGTTACTCCCAGCATTGTCGCGAAGAGCTTCAAGAAGACGCCTCAACGCACTCGACGGAACCAAGGACGGCGCGCTTTGGGAGGGCGGGGACAGCGGCCGCGGCGATGATTCTCAGTCGGACTTCTCAACCAGTGATTCTGACTAGACCATGCATGACCGAATCTGGCTGGTTAAAGTACGTGCTAATTCTGTTAAAAACCCTTCG
The DNA here is from genome assembly GCF_013339695.2 of Rhipicephalus sanguineus. Classification (NCBI taxonomy): domain Eukaryota; kingdom Metazoa; phylum Arthropoda; class Arachnida; order Ixodida; family Ixodidae; genus Rhipicephalus; species Rhipicephalus sanguineus. The sequence continues at coordinate 147,443,823 of NC_051177.1, read as the reverse complement.
TTTGTGCTATAATTTATTTTCTTCTTTAATGTATTATATCGCGCGTGTTAGGACTATATATTGTGCGTTATTTCAGATGTGCTCGTGAAATCTCCGTGTAATTTGCGCACCCCCTTTTTGGAGCTCCAAATTCGCGAAAAAAAGTGCGCAAATTATGCGAGTAAATACGGTAAATGCTTTTTGTTACCAGCAAGCCGTGTGGACAGTCGCTTTCTTTCGTGCTCCTCGAGCACATGACAGTCGCCTTTCGGCTTTAGCCAGTCGAGTATCCATTGAATGGCTACCACGGCCAAACAGCAGGCCAAGCAAAGCCACGCTCGGAGTCAGCTCGGAGTGATGTTTGAGAACAAATGCATGTACGACATGGACAAAGAGAGAACTAGTACACCATTAGTACACCATTAGTACACCATTAGTACTCTATGACTATACCATGAGCGCTGCAGAATGGTCCAGCCCGACGTCATTCACTTTTGGCATTCGAGGGGTTGTGTTGTCCGTTGTTTCTGCGGCTAGGCCTGATCTGCGTCTCGCGCTTTGTGTCTCGCCCTCTTGTCTGTTGCTTGGCGTACAAGGCCCACCCATTCCATCTGTGCCGTCGGTACTAATGAAGAAATGCAACAACTACAAGAAACTGGCGAGAGTGAAATAAGCAGCAATTTTTTGCCAAGTGGAAGGCGGCCGACCTCAATCCGATGTTGCTCGAGTTTTCGCCGAGTTGGACGATGATGAGATCGTCTGTCAGGTCCTCGAACCAGCGCAGGTGGATAGCGACTCCGATGATGCGCCGCTCACACCACAGTTATCAAATGCGGATTAAGCGCAGGTCGTAACAGTGCTATTGACAACCTTAAACAATGGCAAAACACAGGCTGACATAAAGGCCGACTTGGTCGTGCGTGAGCAAGCTTGTGTGCAGACAAGTTTTTCGGCCACTGGGCCAATAAAGGTGCCTTTTTTCTGGTGAATCCCTTTTTTTTCGGACTCTCGATGATTCTGACCTGTTGGCGGTTCCCGTAGAGTCCGAATAAATGATCAGCGACTGTAGCCATGAGAGCATTCCCAAAAATATTTCAACCACTTCGCAACGTGTCTGCACATTCATGGACATGTCTTCTTAAAGGGCCAGTAAACAAACCTGTGGTCAGAAATGAGTGATTGAGCGATAACTGCGCACTTGTACGATGTGAACATGCTGCTGCGAGAATTCTGCAAAATAAGTGTTGTGATAAGGAAATTACAGGGCATAGAACCACCCACTTCAACTGGTTTCGGTTTCTCGCTCGCCCTTGCCAACCTTCTCTGCAGCGAAGAGGGGGTAGGCGCAGCCCACTGTCCTGACTTCGCACGCTTCAGCAGTGTAACATGATGTCAGTGATTGCCATCAGCATGCAGCCAACAACTAATCAAGGCTTCCTCCACATGCCGCTCATGTCAGAGCGGTGCTAGGGTCACCCTAGTGGCGTAGTGAAGTAGCGCAGGAAATGCGTGGCCAAAACCACATCACCACATGGCCAAGGCACCGTTTCGTGGTGCAGAGGACCAATCGATGAAGTCAGTGCCACGTAAAGTTTCCCATAGTTCCCCATGGGCAACTTTACATTTCTTCGCATACAAGGAGGATTGGACAGGTGCTGGAGAGAGGCACGGGAATTGTTTTTCAAAATGGAGTGTCTGTACAGCCCGCAGCACAGTGATATTCATGATATGTAATTTCCCCGTATTTCTGAATGAATTTGCAAGCTTGTTGGGGGGATGTCAAAAAAAAAAAGTCGGAGCCTGTTTACTGGCTTTTTAGGCAAACTACATAAGATCAAACTGCTCAGAATCATTGAAAACTCGTGCCTTCGTCGTTTAGAGTGTCCTTTACACATACTCCAAGAGTGAGCAGCTTACACAGCGCAATGCTGCTTAGTCCTCACTACTTAAAGTTTCACAATATATTTTGTTTTGTACAAAGTAGTGCAAACCAAAGTTACGCTGCTGGTCTTTGGGAATCATCAAAAAATATTTAAAGCACTGAAAGTCAGAATCTGCATTTATCGTGGATTTTTTTACCACGTTTGCAAGTACCTAATGTTCCTGTTTGTGGACACCCATTTTTACCTTTTGAAAATGAAAATTTTCTCGCAATGCTTTTAGGGGCGAAGCTCCTTAGGGTGTGGGTCGTTCCCTCCTCTGTAGTAGTAGCAGTAGTATGCATGTAGCCAGCTCTAGTTTAATGAATTGCTCACTAGATCAGCAATTCACTAGATATCATGATTTACAAGACATCGTAGTGTTCCTTGATTTAATCACACTGAAAGACATACTTTGCGGGCGATATACTCTAGTGAACTTTCAACTTTTCATCTTAATGTACATGATAAAGAAATTATTTCTACGAAAAACGCAACGCACACCTTGAGCAAGATGTTTGGCTAAATGGGACCATGAGGCGATGCGAAGCCGGAGCACCTGCAGGATCGTGTTCCGTTGGCTTTCGTTGGGCATGCTACCGACCTCGCGTCGTGGAACGCGAAGAGGAACGCTACGTGCGTCGTGTCTTCCCTTTAGCCTTGCCGTTAATTCTCACAGGGCGAGCGGGGAACGCGGTCGCTCTTGCGCGCTTTCTCTTTCGCTCGGGAGCGGACACTTTCCCTGCATTTCACCGATCACAAAGCGGTGATAACGAAGGGAACACGTAAACCAACAGTACAATAAAAGTTTGATGTTGAATATATACACGGTGTTTCACACTCTTTATATGATGTACTGGGTGAATTTCACGGAAGAGTTTCACGGTTTACCGATGATTCCCTCCGGAGCTTCGCCCCACTCATCATCATTCACCCCGTGGATATGCTGTGAATTTTTTCTTTGCACTTGTGCAACCATTTAAAATATTATTTTGCAAACTGCCTCTCTTTTTCTTGCCTACATATTTTTCGATAGTGAAGGGTAAAATCAAAAACGCTGTCCACATATTTTTAATACATTCAAAAACTCTTTTTTTCAATACTACGAGCACTGCTACAGTTATGCAACTCCAATTGTAGCCTTTTCATAAATGGCAACAACATCAACAAGTTTTATCATACCAACACTCTCGTGGTCTGTGCTTTTCCTCTAAAGTCTGTATTAACTATGTGCATGGCGCCTTCATAAATACTACTGTGAAAAAGTATGCAAGTGCACATAGCATGATGGCATGACTGGAGGCATGAGCACTTGGGGAATTGTGGGGGGAAGAAGCACAAGGGCATATTCGGTCTTGCGTACCATTATTTTCCAAGCAGCCCATGGAAGCTCATATACCTGAACTGAAATGATAACGCAAATGTGCTGAAATATGTAATTAAATCCATGTTCCAATGGAATGAATCTGCAATTTGCGTAAGGAAGCTCACGGTGAGCTTACATTTAGTGTGTAATGGGCGATTACTAAGCAACTACTAGTTAAGTGCCCAACACTGTCTGCACCTACCTGGACTGTAGGAAGGGCATGGCGATGTTGGCTATGGTGGAGACGAGGAGCAGGGCCAGCTGGAGCAACATGAGCAGGACGTTGACAAGTTTGAGGCCCAGGGCACGTGCCTGCGAGTTGTCCAGGGCATCCAGGCTCACCAGCTGCTGTAGCTGCTGGTGCTGCTGATGCTCCATGCGGCTGATCTGCACAGAGCAGGAACACAGTGTACCGTTTATAACACAGTGTACCGTTACATCACGTGATGCGCATGCTGCTTTCAGTGGCAAGTAGCAGAGAGCTCTTTGGAAGCTTCACACCATAGAGTTTCATACAATAACCTAGAGAGGAAACTGGCGCTGCGATCGTTCAACCACCATGGAAATGATGGGAAGTACAGACTTCGGATTGGATTCCGTTAGTTAGCGAACTGTCTACGGATCTTTTTCTACAGTTTCAGTTTCATTCTTTGCGAGGCGTGGGCAGTGGGGTGCGTTGCAAATCACTCAAGCAGTGCCTTTGTTGTTCAAAGATGCTGAAGACCGCTAGGTTTCCTGGTTTGCTGCCACGTTGCGGCTTTACAATCTGTACTTGACAGTTTTAGCAAAGCGTCGTACACTCCCCGCTGCGCATAGATGTAGTGTCCCATGCCAGTGCAGGAAATTGCTTAGAGTTCACGTTTTGTGATAAGCGCTACTTGTCGAAACGCTTTCAATCGACTGCAAAACGACGGCGAAGCTAAGCAGACGCACCGTAACGCTCTTCTGACTCGACTTCACAACAAAACAAGAGATGCGTTGGGGGCAGACCACTTGGACAGACGCGCCTGGCATCGTAGCAGATGATACGTTAAGTGTTTCTCATGTAATATGGTACTGCTATTTCCATAAATAGATAATGCGTACTTTCAAGGAAAGACAAGCGTGTTTGTTTCAAGTGTTGTAAAAAAAAATAATTCATTATATTGTGATGCCAAATCTGGAACACAATTGCAGGGCAATGCATACCCTGGTGGTTGAATTTGCCCAGGTTTCCCTTCCATCTCACGGTCACGCAAACATTTTTCAATAAGTTTTACGCACAAAAAAATGAAGCAAGTTTTAATTAGAAATAACTTCATATCGCTTTGTTTTACACTCGGCAAACAAGCGTCGCGAATCTCAAGAACCTAATCCATCTGAAGCAAATCCGAAGCCTGTACTTCCCATCATTCCCATGGTGGTTGAAGTGCCTCTCAAGGAGCCCGCTTAGACACTAGCGCCAGATTCCCCTCATGGTATTATTGTAAGAAATTCTATGCTTCACACGAAGGGCGATGCAATGATGGCAGTAGCAATGTCATAGAGCCAACAGCGATTAACACGACACACGAGAAAAGATAGACACAGGACGATGCGCTTTTCATCATGAACCAACACCAACTCGCCCAACTTTTTATTATACTGCCTACAGCAACTGTCATAGCTGCAGCCTAACTGTCGTAGGATATTTATTAGAGCTGTGCGAATAGCAAAATTTTGGGTGCGAAGCGAATTCGAATATTGAATTGTGAGTGCGAATCGAATCGAATATTTTTCGAATATTTCTAGAATATTTCTAGAATATTTTTCGAATACTTCAAAGTGAAATTGCAGTTAAAGAGGATTCCTAAGCATATTCTTATGAGAGCAACAAGAAAGTGTTTCTTTTCGCTAGGTTGACAAAGCACTGGTGGGGTGGTGTTACATATTTGTCTTATCTAGAATGAGGCAATGTAGAGGCCGAATTCTATTTATGTACATCTTAACACAGCGCACACACACGAACACAGAAGAATAAGGAAACGACGACACGAGCGCATGCCCAATTATCCACCTTACTCTATTTATGTACATGATTTGGTGCAACTAAAGTGTAAATAGTAATATTCCAGCGCGAATCGAATAGCAAACAATATTAGAAAAATATTCGAAATTTCGAATATTCACAGACCTCTAATATTTATTTCAAGAAATCACAGTTTCGCCGCAAGGGTGAAGCAATGAATGCGATAGCAAGGAACTAATGCTATACGAAGTGAGGCTCGCCAATGGATACTCTCAGCTTGAACAGCGCTCCTGTTACAAAGGCGGCCGAAGCAGCGAAGGAAACTAGCGTGCTTCAAGTGTCGAGCTGTGACACTTGATAGTTCGCGCTCATCTTCTGTTTGTTCGTTTAGCGGCGTCTCTTGAGCTCGAGTGACTTTCGTACGCTCGGTAACATGAGCGCGGACATCACGGTGAAAGCGTGAAACATCCCTCTTCCCCTCACCGCGAGAAAACCGCGCGAGCAGACAACGGAAGGGCAAGGTTCTCCCTGTGCAAATATAAGAAGAAGCGAGCGAGCTCGCCGACGACTTTTAAATGCGCTCGTCGCGCTCCTAGCGCCATCTCGCTGGTAATGAAGAAATGCTTATGAGCGCCGGCCATCTCTGAGTCCGTCCAGCGGCAAAGGGTGTGTATATAACGCTCGCCGTTAGCTATGCGGAGGACCTGCGTTCCGTGGCGTAGTGGCTAGCGCCACTCGCTGCGGAGCAAGAGGTCCCTGGTTCGATTCCGCGCTTCGGAAGCATTTTTCTGAATTATTTTTCTTTGGGGCTTTTATATATATATACATACTTATACATATACGGTGCATGACGGCGACGGGGACGGACATTTTCCAGCCGAGACTGTCCATATAATTGCTATCGCAATAAAATTTGCATTGTATAAAAAGAAAAAATCACAGCATATCCACGGAGTGAACGATGATGAGTGGGCGAAGCTGCGGAGGTTCATCGGTAAACCGTGAATCTTCCGTGAATTCTGCCCAGTACATCATCACCGACGTGAGATCGGGCGTGTTTATACTAAAAGTTCGATGAGTTATGACGACTTGCAGCTCACTTTAATTTTACATGTACGCTGTGAATTTTCATTGTTTAGAAAACCATTGCTTTAGAAAACATCTGGCGTCTTTCGTTAAGCAGCTGGCGTCTTTTCGTTTTGCTTTAGAAACATCTGGCGTTCTTTCGTTTTGCTTTTACAAAACATATGGCGTCTTTCGTTGGTTTATTTCATCAATCAACGGCGTTTGGAACAAAATTTTTATTTAATCACGCACAGGAGAAATCTCACCAGGCACTACCTTGGAGGTAAACAATGGCTGCTAATGGGAATGAGAGACAGAAGAATTCGGCTTTTAGTTAACGCGCACGCTGCGAATTTTTTATTATTCAACAATGCACAGGAAAAATCTCCCACCGGCACCACCTTGGAGGTCAAAGCGTAAGACTGGTTACGCACTACGACTACTACGACTACGAGGGACGAATGGGTGCCGCCTTAAGGAGCTTCACCCCTAAAACATCCTGTATACATATAGTACCGTAAAAACAGAGATATAGGTCGGATCGGAATATAGGTCCACCCCCCCCCAATTCTAACTAAGAAAAATCGAAAAAAAGAAGAGTACATGGGACAGCCAAAGTATCAGAAGGCACCTTTACCTTAATAATAATAATATCTGGGGTTTTACGTCCCAAAACCACGATATGATTATGAGAGACGCCGTAGTGGAGGGCTCCGGAAATTTCGACCATCTGGTGTTCTTTAACGTGCACCTAAATCTAGGTACATGGGCCTCTACCATTTCGCCTCCATCGAAATGCGACCGCCGCGGCCGGGGTCGAACCCGCGACCTTCGGGTCAGCAGAAGGCACCTTTACCTTGAAACAAATGCAATATCAAATGGTGCACAGTGAAAATGCCATTTATTTACACGTGTTTACACCTAAGTTCAACATGGTAGAAAGCCAAAAGATGGGCTCAAGTATTATCTTCGTAAAACGTCACAGCCGTCTTGACAGCATTAATTTGGATGCACTTTGACGTCCCCAGTAGCAATCACGACGCGAGCGCGGCTCCCACTTTACTGCGCAACCTTCGTTTCCAGCTCTAGATACGCTGCGGTCTGGCACCGAAACAAAGTTTTTTTCTGATCACTGCATGTCGTGATGTGATCCTTCAGCATTCGCCAGTAGCAAATGCTTCTGTGATGCACTCGATCTGCCCGCTGATCATAGCCATACGTGCCACTGTAACCAGAGCTGCCGGCATCACAGGAAGCAACAAAGAAAGAGTATCCGGGGAGATTGGAGCAGTGAGAACACCCGTGCAAAGATAAACCTTCAGTTGTTGTTTGTGACTCACAGCTCCCACTCACGTTCCCGTGCGCTAGCATCCCAACACACCTTTCACACACTTAAGACAAGATCTCTTCCTGCCTTCGTGAACTCGATCGCTATTTTCTTGAACGCTAGGGTGCACTGTCATCGGCCAGTGGTCGAGAACTACTAAACAAAGCGACGCCGATGATTGCGATGGCGGTGGAGACGGTTTGACTTCAGTTGCCCACCAAGGTTTCAGTGACGTATTTCCGTCACGGAAATGATGTTGAAAAAATGTACACGATCAGACGGCAAATAAACACTAAAAGAAAAAGCTTCCATGAACAGGAGTCGAACCCACAAACTATCGGCCCGCGACAACAGATGCCAGATGCCAGGCCTTCGTGATTCGCTCCTGCAACGCGTCGTTGCTACGTGTCTGCCCATTCGGCGCGTTTCCAATAGCAGAAGTGCAATGTTGTCGATGCCTTAACACATCGCGAGGTGGCGACCTTAGCCCAAGCTTCGGCCTCACTCATAGCATTTATCCATATTAAAAATAGCTCTGCGATGCGCGCCTGCCTCTGTAACACCACGTTCCCCGTATACGCTCGCCCCGAGAAAAATCGTGGCCAGGCTAGAGGGGAGACACAACGCGCATTGCGTTTCCCTCAAGTCGGGCCGTGATGTTCTGTTTACTCTTTAACATGCCGGGGAATGGCGACCTTGGTCGACGCTCTTCTGGCTGTCGCAGCGCTTTCTCTGGTTACGCTCTCACTGTGAACTACTACAGCAACCACAAAGGTTTGTCTAATCGTTGATCATGGACGTTAGTCGTCAGAATGAAGATGTGCCACCAAGCATCAACTTGGGTGCATCGAAGTTAAACGGTGCTATGGCTGCTGAACACTAATAGGCATTGTGCAAGCTCTCTTGTATCAATGTACAGTAAACGTTCAACTACTTCTGTAAGGACACGTTTTACTTTCGTGTTATACCGATTCCTATGGCGGAGGAATTAACCATGTCTTCTTTTTTATGAAAAAGTTCGACCTATAATATCGGTTTTTACGGTATACAAGCATACAGAACGTCACGGAAACAGCAAGAATTCACATGAGGTGTTCCTATAAATGCTACCACAATAACTCGCGAACCATGAAACATTCTCTTTGAGAATGAACGCATAGGACTACGCAATGAGTGACACAGTGGAAGATGACAGGCATAGAACTAATTAATCATTAGACAACAGTATTACCGCTACAACAAGGACCACTGCAAAATCAGCTTGTTGTCTCACTCGTGTGAAGTGGCCTGTGAGGAAGTTCAAGCTAGACTAAAGCAAACAAAAAAAATCTTCGCTGTAAACAAAGTAGTATACCCTCTTTTGCTCACCCGGGTCTGACAGTTTTCGAGGAGCTCTTGGACGTCTCGCAGTCGCTCTTCGCTTTGGTACTGAACCTTCTCCTCCATGTCGGCCATTCCCTGCTTCAGGTTCTCCATTTCATTCTGATGCAGCTCGATTAGGTCGTTCATCTGCTCCTCCAGGCGCTGCATTGCCAAAGGTAAATCAGTAGACGACACCTCAACACGAAAAGAAGAGAGATGAAAGCATCGAAACAGGGCGAGAAGGCAGGTGCTCTCATGCTGAATTAGTGCCACACCATGGTAAATGTGAGCAGAGCAAATGTTGGGCTAACTGTTTCAGCTGGCGCTTTTACCTTTTTCCTGAGAACGTGAAAAATGAGCTGCCCGTAGCAAAAGCAAACACGCCTACTTAAATCACAGTAGCTAATACAACCCAATTATTGATCTTAGAAAGAATATCTTGAGGAGCTAGTTGGTTCATTTTAATGACTTGCTGGCTGGTGTGCCAATCGGGAGACAGTACAACACACAAGAGAGAAGAGACAGACAGAAAAATTAACCACATTTTCGGTGTCCCTTCTTGCATAGTGTAGTGCTCCCCTATTCAAGCATTTATTAATAATCATTTTATTGCTGTTAACACATTCAAAAGCACTGTAAAGCCCCATGCATGTTAATTTTATAATGCTGGATAATTATAATGAAGCTTCTTCCTCTTGCTAAGTTCAAGTGAATCCATCACAAAATATTTCAAAGTGCAGTGGCTGGCACACATTGCTCCCCATCACTGTTGTGTGTGTTGTGCCTGTTGTACACATCACACACAAAGAACTACTTTGTTGGTCCTATACAATGACTTGCAACTCCAATAAAGAATCAAGCAGGAACAATAGAAGATGGCTACCAGAGTAGGCAAAGGTTATGCTGTTTGGCATACCTCTCTATCCATTAAATTACGCGTACGTTCAATTTCATCTTTTGGTTATTTGAAGAGTCAGTTTTTGTGGACGCATACCGTTGCTCCTCACAATTCAGCACAGGCGTGACCGCCAGACATGTGGTCGTGCGCCAACCTTTCTTGCTGCCAAACAGGCATGGGTGTTGTCTATGTAGTGGCCAGAAATTATGGTACTCACCCTTTTCTACACAAGCGCCCATGTAGAGCCCTTCTGCATGACCCAACTATACCAGAGCACGAAAACCAGCTTTACCCCACAAAGAAAGATTCATTCTAAGATTTCTTCAAGTGCAGGAGACATATTACCAAGTTTTATTTCCAATAACCCTCCTCTACTTAAACGTGTGTGCCAGCCACTTCATAGTGAAATACTTTATGATGAACATCAGCCATCCAGCTTCACTTGCCGTCCAAGCCACAATGAAAGTTACGTACAACCTTCGAGTAGCGCAAGAAGGATGAACAGAAAAAAATTATGCAGGTCAAAAATGGCCGTGCGGGATGGTTGGTTGAATGCAGGCCAAATGACCTGCATTCAACCAACCATCCCGCACGGCCCTGTGATATCCTAAAATATGTGCACGTTCCACCAACAAGCCTTTCCATAGTGCTCGTTAAGTAATGGTCGCAGGGAGTATGCAGCGATAGTCCTCAGACTGGCCTGCCATAGATGCAAAAGTCACATGCCCCGGCGCATGCGACTCAGTACAGCCTCGTTAAAGAGCTTCGTCGGAACAACTTAATCAGGGCCAGGTGCAGTGCAGCAGAGAGCAGCCAAAGCAAGAGCCCACCTCTGTAACATCGTGCCTGCAAGCTGCTTGATCAGCGTGCCAGCACGAAGCTGGAACCAGGGGCATCTGGCAGCATGTCAACAGAGAGCACATAGAAAAAAATTGGCATCAGCTTTCGATTGACCCGATATCATTAAAGGGCCCTGCAACACTTTTCCAAGTGACCATCGAATGGCTTTATTAAAGGAGTTTATTGCCTCATGAATCGACCACCGCAAACATTTTCAGAATCCGCCAAGTACGAGCGGAGTTGTGGGTATTTGTTGCACACTGTAACTGCTTTCTCTCTTCTCTCGTCCTGACGAGCGCGCTGGAAGCTACGCAGGGAGGGATGGCACGGGGGAAAGGAGTTACGTCACGCACACGTCATGACTTTGAGCACTTTTTCTGTTCTTTTTTTTTCTTCGAATGCGCAGCTTACTTTCAGTGTGATTGCAAGGCGCACAGGCATGCAGCGTCCACCCACGGCGGTCACGGTAACTATGCAGCTCACGATGCTCAAATCAGGCAATTGCCGTGAATTTGGGTGTATGGTGCAGTCATTTGGGTATATGGCATCATTTGTCGAGAGAAGAGGGAACGATTTCTAGCTGACTCTGAGAATTAATTGTAAATTTCAGGCCGCGTGCTGCGCTATAACGTTTCGCGCGCATGTTCTCAGGAGCGTTGGCTACCGATCGGCAGCATTTTCTGACCATGTTGAAAAAGTGTTGCAGGGCCCCTTTAAAGGGGTCCTGCAATGTCATTTTAAAAAAATTGAGAATGCATCTTAAAGGAGGAACTAATCTGTTCCAGCAAAAACTGCGTATCTGAAAGTGTCTTGTATGAGTGTAGTTATCGGATATCAAATGCTGCTTCGGCCACTTAATTGCAGCCTTCCCTTACTCTATGTTATTTCTACTGTGGTGAAAGCTGTGCCGATGTGCTGCAGTGCTTACACCGGACCACTCGAACTTGCTGCTGTGCTCTCATATCACCTTTCAAAACAGATGGCTAGCTGGTATCTTGTTGCCGGAGTAATAGTATCTGCAAACTGGTACTGCTCTCCACTGGTACCCGTGGCAATTACTAGATTCAACTTAAAAGAATGAAAGTCCATGCTCTCGGTGCATCGCAACGTGTACAAGAAGTGGTGACTGATAAATAAATCACGGAGTGAGAGGGTGGGGGGGAGGAGGCTGCCGGTGAACACGGTGCAGGCTGTGTAGGTCTTCCACTTCAAAGACATCTACGTGTTCACACGTTTTGTATTTCGCATCGGATTAGCCTGTGACGCCCGCATCAACAGTGTTCACACACCACCTGCGCTTCACTTGTGATGGCACCAAACAAGAAAACTGCTGCACCAAGCACCACAGAAAGGCAACGACATTGACAGCACTTTTAGTCAAGTGAGAGTCACACCAGCAGGAAGTGGAACAGGTAGCATGCCCTAGCTCGTTCATAACGCATGCTACAAACTCTGCCTTTCGCATTCCAGACTCTGAGCATGTCTTAACTCAACTGGCTTTTAAAAAAAAGCCGGCAGATCCCACGCATTGTGGCAATCGATGTAATGCGAAGCAGTCGGCAAAGAGCTGCATACATTGTCTTGTGTGTCATTGAGGAAAATGCGTGTCATGGTTTTCATGTTAACTCCTATTTATGTTCGTCACACAGTAACGTCGTGCAATACCAACTTCGGGGTAGATCAAGCTAGCGAAACGGCCGCCAGCGCACCATGAGCCTGGCACGTAAGTCATGCTGTACATGACATACGTGTCATGACTTTCATGTTAACTCGTGTTATTTATGTTCGTTACACAATCTCGTCGCGCAATACCAATTTCGGGGTAGATCGAGCTAGCGAAGCCGCCGCCAGCGCCCCATGAGCGCCACCTCAACATTTCTCCAGCACTACCATGAAGGAGAAGATTTTTTGAACAGAGGTCACAGGGGACGAGACGTGAATCATTTTCAAAACTGAAGAAATGAAAACGCAATCCAAAAAGTGGGAGCATTTCGATTCCCCGAGAGTAATGAAGTTCAACTAAACCTTCTCCAAGAAGTGTATGGCTGCTGTGTTCTCGGACTCTTGGAGGAATTCATAGAACCTGGCATGACCATCACTGCAGCCTCGTACAGCATGACTCTTGAACGTCTACGAAGGGCAATTCAGAACAAGGTAAGAGGAATGTTGTCATCAGGCATTGTCCTTTTTTTTTATGACAAAGCGTGACCGCACAGTGCAGCTGCAACAAAGAAGCTCCTACAGTGTTTGTGGTGGGAAGTGTTCGATCACCCACCATACAGCCCGGACTTGGCTCTCTCTGACTACCATCTCTTTGCTCACATGAAACGCTGACTAGGAGAACAGGAGTTTGACACAGACTGTGACGTGCAGACCGGCGTACAGAATTGGTTGAGAGCACATTCAGCTGACTTCTACGAGGAGGGTATAGGAATGTTGGTGCCACGCTAAAACAAATGTCTCAATCGAAACAGTGGCTATGTCGAGAAGTAGTTGGTATGTGTAGCTTGTCGGACCTTTGGGCCCTTCTCTGCAGCACGCATGCTGGAAACCCTTTGAAGCAGGCGCCAAAATAACACACGCTGCATTGGCCCTGCACGTGCAATGTGTCAGCGTTGGCTAAAAGCCACAATGGACAGACGCTGGCTAATAAGAAGTCAGCAGAGACGTGGCCGAGGGCTTTTTGGGCCAGGGGGCCAGGCGATACGAAGGTGGTTGCCCGACACGTCGAGCGGTTCCTCTGTGAGTGCTGCAGAGCAGGGTGGAATGCCGGTTCGAAGTGTCCGCTAAAGTGAGTCGTGGGTTCACCTTCCATTTCCAGTTGAGTGTGAGTTTGTTTGCATACCGGCCTTTTTGTTTCACGTTGCATGTTCCCTTGTTGACCGCAAGTCTGCAGTGATTGTCTGTTCCGGGCCTTTGGTCCTTTCCTCGTACGCGTTTGTGCCTTGTTGCGTTGGCGTTGAAGGGTTTCTGATATTGGCTTGCGTCGTGAATTAAACCGGTCCTTATTCCTAGCGTTGCTGGCTCTTTGTTGTATGGACTGCAGCTCATGGACCCCCCTGAGTGGAGGCCAAGGCCTTCATCTGGCGCCCAACATTCTTTTCTCATGTAGTTTTTCTTCCTTTCTCTGGAGCTGGCTTCTGTACCACGGGGACCGCACACATAACGAACCCGCCTCAGTCGGCCCATTTCCAAAGTGATTTGCATCACTCCTATCTCAATGCTTTTGCGTTTCAGTAAAGTTACTGCTCGCAAAGGTGGAAACCCTACTGACCCATTGTCCAGAACAATGCCCAACAAAGTGATACAGGACACGTCCGCGCAAGATACGCCTGGCATCGTCACACAGCTGACTGCGTTGCTCGAACGCCAGGCACAGGTTACACCAGCAGACGGTCTTCGCTTGCAGCTGGCCGTGCCTACATACAGTAATCCCTCGTTATAACGAAATCCCTTTACTTAAAATATCGCTTTATTCGAAATTTCTTCCGGTCGTGACCCAAACGCATGCATATTAAGGCGCATTACTCGAAGCGCGCGATGAGCTTGACCCACTTAGAACGAAGTGGCGAGCGGAGGAGTCGCCGAGCGGTGGCGACCCTTTTGCACATACAGTGTCAAATTAATGCCGTCGACGTCTCAAGCAGGCCCAGAACAGTCCACAAGGGTACCAAACCCACGACTGACTACTGCCTAGTAACGGGTACCAAGCGAATGCCCAGTGTTCCCAGCTGTTTACAGCCGCCGATGGATTTTTCGGACTCCAAAAATACGGACTTCATGGATGTTTCGAACTTCATCGATGCACCACGAAGGTTTCTATAGCACTAATACATTTTCGCAACCGATTTTTTCGGAAGACTTTATGCTCTAAAGTTCGATTTTTCGGACTGAATCACTCGTTTTCAGCCACACCCCTTGGTTTTGAAAGCCGCCATGTTGGATTTTCCGCTGGCTGAGTGAAGTTTGTTGGCTTGGCTTTCAGTGGCTAATTGTGTGTCTTCCAAGATTGGCAGTGCGCACAATTTTGCAGTTTCAGAGGCCATGACCGCTCTTCCTTGGGTGGCAAAATGCTCTAGAGGACGCAGCTTTTCTCTTTCAGTCAGCCTTATCATCATCATCAATACGCCGGTAGGTTTTTTTTTTTTTTGTGCGTTTGTTTTTCCAGTTGTCATTCCACACGTCGTCGTCCTTGTGGTGTGTCAGGTGTGTCTCAGACGTTGTGCGCGTCAGATTTTTTTCTGCCGTCGCGGTGGTTACGGCGCTTGGCTACTGACCTGAAACATTTGGGTTCGATCACGGCCGCGTTTCGATGGAGGCAAAATGCTGGAGGCTCGCGTACTGTGCAATGTAAGTGCAGGCTTAAGAACCCCGCACCGCGTCATTGAATCCCATCAACCAGACAAGACGTGACGTGCATCTTTTTGTGACCGGCGTCAAATTTTGTGTGCTTGGTGCCATGGAGCCACCAACTGTGCCGCCCGCATCGGTAGGCGGCAGCGATCGCCAACGCTCTGATGACGTTACGTCAGCCCGAATACAACCAAATCTGCTCGTCCCCAAGCGTAGCATGAAGCAGAGCATGACTGGAGATTTTCTAGGCTGCTCTAATTCAAGTAGACTTCATTTTAATGTATTAACAACTTTTTTAGTACTATTTTGCCATCCCCGCCAGGTCCTTAAAATTGGTCGGCGACTGTACTGCGGAGAGAACGGTAGCTGTCAAATTCCACAGTGCAGCGCACCAGAACTATTAATTTCGGCCGTAATTGCACCGCCGGGGTCCCCGAAGATTGAATCTACACGAAAATAAAGTTTTCCTGGTGTTTTGCGACGAGAGAAAACGATGGTCTCTTGGATGCAGAAAAGTGGCCAAAAGACCACGGGCTGACTTGTGCCGTAGCGTGGCATGGGGTGCGCTTTGTGATTGGCAATGTGATAGTGGTATTTAGAGTGCTTTTTTTTTCACCTGAATAAAGTTTTGCTTCAATTAATACATCGCCTTCAGACTTCATCACAGTCGTAGCGCCATTAAAGCTCGACTGCTTTAGCTATTCTCGAGTGGTCGCTTATACGCTTATATCGAAATGCCGCTTATAACGAATTTTTTCGCCGTCCCGCTGACTTCGTTATAACAAAGGATTACTGTACGAGGGACACACGGACAAGAAATCGGTTGCAGAATTACAAAATTATCGCGACGCGCAAGCTCTCACAGATGATAATCTCTTGTAGCGCGTTCTGCCCGTCGCCCTTTCCGGGTCCGCCGCACGTTGGTGTCGTCGCCAGTCTTTCCAAAGTTGGTCCCACTTTGAGCAGCTGTTCCGCGCCGAATTTCTGCCCCCCACATGAAAGATGAACTTCACAGCCATACGCAAGCGGAGGATGAAAGCCTCCAAAAATATATACGGTCCTTACTAGAGCTTTATGAACGTGCTGACCCTTCGGCATCTGAAGCAGAAAGAGTGACTCGGGCCTTCAAGCTAAATGTTTCAAGTAAAGCAGTTTTAATTTTCACTCTGGTTTACACTTCATGACTGATCAGACCTAAGAAAAAAAAATACCCCTTGTAAATGACAAGTCGAAGCTTTCACGGCAAAGGGGAGAGGATACAAAGAAAGGCAAGAGAAAGCAAATCAGCTCACCTCGTACCTGTACCGCTCCTCTTGCAAGGCCTGGCTGAAGTAGGAACACTCGTGGTGAAGCTGGTTCTGCAATGTGATGGCGAACAAGTACTACAGTAAGTATTACACAGTTAGCTCTACGAGAACCAGGTATACCATCACTCATACCTAACCAATTGCTACTCAGACCACCGGAGGAGCACTAAAAAAATGAAGCTAAGATAACTTGGATACATTCACAATTACTGCCAATGCACCATGAATTCCTTGTAACAAAAACTGCGAAGGCAAGGGCCACCAAAGCAGAACGTCTGCGCCACCATTAAAGGTCTCCTCACAATGTTTAGGTAACGCAAAGGCAGGTAGAGGAAGTGCAGCAGCAACTGCTCCTGTTAGGATTAAGAGCACACCCTTGTTGAGAACTCATATAAAGGACCCTGTGCCCTTGTTATCATGAAAACTACTTTCAAGGCCTCTGCATTATTGTTATTCTGAAAACTCATTCAAAGGCCCGTATGCCCTTGTGAAAAGACATCTGAAGGCCTGAGTGCGCTTCCTGTTAAAACTTTAAGGCCTGTGCTTTTTTATTGTTAAGACCCCTTTAAAAACCTGTGGACCCTCGTTGTGGTGAGAGCCACCCTTCCCATCAGCAGAGGCAGAGTCACACGTACTCAACATGCGGGGCTCATAACGAGCATGCGATAACTAGCCCACAGAAACTTCATTTCCGCAGAACACAAAGCATTCAAACAGCCTTCTGAAATGTGCCATGCAGAGAGCAAATAAGGAAAACAAAAACACTTGTGATGCAAGCTTCACAGGGGCACCTAGCCCTGATATCAAATAGGGCACGAGAGCAGTGATGCTTACAAGCGTTGGTCGAGGCCACGGGAAAGTGTTCAATGCTGGGAGGGTAGCTAATGTCATCACACTCCAGTCTTCCATCATTTCATTAGATTCTACCTCTATTGTATTCACAGACAGAATCATCTAAATGATTTTTTTGTTTTTTGTTATTGCAGTGCAAAGCTTCCTGGATGTCGAATTACAGCTGAAGCTTCTGGTGAAGCTTGGGGAAAGACCCTTTAAAAGTGCCGCTCGTTCTCTCGACTGTTTTTTTTTCAATGGCTTGCTTTTATGGCTCGTTACTATGGCTTGTCACTATGATAACCTTTGTTGCTAGCACAACTCAAAGCCAGGCACAGGAAGCAGCTGCCGCTATAAAAGGTGATATGGAGCTTTTACTTTGATAGATATTCATAATTTCTTTATCTTACTCATTTTAAATGAGGCATGCGTGCTGTATGCCACAGCTTCGAGCATATACAGCTATGCTACTGACTACTGCAGCATAAATTAGCAAGTGCTTCCACGGAGGATCAAGTGCGCAGGCCAAAAAAAAAAGCGCCTCACCGCTCCAGTACAGCATGTACGATAAATATACTGTCCCTCAGGACTTTAAACATGTCAGTGCTTTAAACATTTCCTCAACCGAGTTCCTGATTAGCGTGCATGACAAAATCGGGAACTGCAAGAGAAAAGACGGAAGCTTTGCGCCGGCACTGTGTCACGATTAGGAGCTTTGTGTTTAACACAAGCTTGTCGGTTCACTTTTTTTTTATGCCTAAAGAAATGGCATAACTGATTAAATCAAGCTTTAAAAAGGAAAGATCATTTGGTTTCCATACAAGATCCTTTTTTGCAATAGGGCAAAAGATAGAAGTGCCTGTTTAAGTGTACACTTATGTGTATCTCTTGGTCATGTTTCGTCCAGACCAGGTAAACCTTCCATCAAAATCTTGATTACCTTTCTTTTTTTTTTAGACATGACAAAAACACATACCGTGCTTTCTATCTACTGCATGCTGTGATTTTACACACCATTCTAAAAATAAAACAGCTTGAAAACGAAGAAGACCACGTGCTCAGTTCTAAAAGCAACTGACGGTTGTTCTAAATACAACTACCTGCCAGGAGCCCGACAAAGAGATGCGAAAGTAATGCTCTACGTGTGCACAGAAATGAAATAGGCAAAAAAAAAAGACGACCGGGTGAGAGAGGGAGAGAGATCAAAGCAAGAGGAATTAGCACGAAGAGATACCGAAGTTTCCAGCTTGCAGGCAGAGCCGAAAATGAACACCTGCAGGACAGAGGGAAAGAGAGAAGGGAGACAAGAGGGAAAGAGAGAAGAGAGAGAAAAAAGCACACTTTGACAAAGGCAGCAATCTGAAAGCAAATGCGCTCCACGAGGGCACAAACAAGAAGTCAAAGCCACTTACAGTTAAACTTCGATACAACGAACTTCAATACAGTTATTAAAACTCGATTTAACGAAACCCAATTTTACAAAGTTCCTGATCTAACGAAGAAATTTCAATTCCCCGGCAAATAACGATAGGGTTCAGTGTTGTCATCAACCCAAATTAACGAAACGTAATGTGGCCACCTAGCCCGATTTAACGAAGTTTGGAACTGAGTGAAAAAACGGTGATTTGCTTTCAACTTTGATTGAGACAGGTTTTTCTTCCAGCTCGAACGCTAGATGTCTTAAATGCTATTGAGTTGAGACATCTAAGTGCCTTAGTCACGGTCATAGTTTTACCTTGATGAGGCTGCACGCCACTCCCATGCACAGAACAACGAACTCGGCAGTCAGCAGCGCTCTTATGTACCGGATGGTGCTAGAGGCGGCAATGGATGCTTTTGTTATTTTGCGGTTCATGCGACAGATAGCACTGATCATCTCGTATATTTCTCATGTGGCCCGTCCTGACAATCACTGCGTTTGTTCACGGTGTCATCACATATCAGTACCCTGTCATAGACCCCCGTGAGCCGGCTCAAGACCTGGCCTGCATCGCCCAGACATGGTGCTCCCGTATATATGTGGGCCACAGACTTTTTAGACATGCACACGTGGGTTGCCAGCAAAAACAGTGCAATAGTAGCTTTTGGTTGTCACTACGTTAGAATTTAATATTTTTATGGATTGAAAAATGCCTTTCTCAATTTTACGAAAATCCCGATTTAATGAAATAATTTGAGCGTGGTGATCACTTAGTTAACACTTTTGTGACCGCACCTATTCCCATCGATAGTATGTTATCGATGACTTCAAGATCAAGTTTTGGCACTCTCTGAGCGGTTCTGGACAGCTAACGCAATACAAAGCATAAAATAGCATGTTTTTTATCAGTTTTGTTTGCGAGTTTGTTTTTTCCACCACAGGGAGATTTTTAAAGCTCGTTCGCAGTCGGGTAGGTGAGCGCTCGTTGTTTCGGACTTCGCGTCGACGCCGCTTGCCGGTGCTCCACAGAAACGGCGAATTTCGACGGATTCCGATTAATATGAGCGGTAATCTCTGGATGATGGTAGCACCACAGACACAGATGACGACTTCGATTCGCCAGGCTTCAGTACGGACGGCAAAAGTGCGTCGAACCTCACCGGAACATCAGCAGCTATCCGCCGTAAGTTTCGTCTTCTCCTTGGGTCGTTTTATCACTGCCGCGCGTCGATGTAAACGTATCCGGTGTGTTCTAAAAATAACAGCTATTATCTGCAAGGTGTTAACTTCGTTCGGGCGGGAGCATTTGGCGCTGGCTGCAGAAAGAGCGCAGTTCTCTTCGCGAAGACGGCGCGGAGCACACTTTGACCCAACGCTCCGGTGTGCTGCGCGGACGCGTCTTCGTGTTGTTTTTTACCGCAGAAGTCATCAGAGAGATATGCAACCACACAGATAAATATTCGTGAATGCATACTTTCGAAAAGCCAGCATACAGTGAAAGGGACGGATCCATGGAGGGAGGTTACTGAAGAGAAGATGAGCAAGTTCATCTCACTCCATGTGTATATGGTAATCGTTAAGCCCCGCGCTTGCATTGGTGTTGGTGTCGACGACACATATTTCCAGGCCTTCGTCCACCATCACTGATGCCGTGTAAAAGGTTCAAGGCTTCTTGAGTGTCTCTGATCTGAAGAAGACGACCGTCGCATCCCACGAGAATCTTCACCCCGTGTCTTCTCTATTGCAACACATGAAACGATTTTTCTACGCTATCTTTTAACCCCGTCGGAACCTTTCAGTGGATGAGAAAATGGTGAAATGTGAAGGTCGGTATGGTATTCGGCAGTATATGAGCGAGAAAGAGGTCAAATGAGGGTACAATTATGGATCTTTGCAGATTTGGAACAGGCTACACTGTTCATTTCAACAAATACACAGGAAAATTGAAAAATACCAGAACTGCAAACTATGCTAGGAAAGTTGAACAGAAATAAGAATTTTTTTCCCGAAACATGCACAGCCAGCCTTTGTTTCACCGCGTCGAGAACCTGCATCGCGCGGTGGCATTATGGGCACTAGTGCCTATATTCTTGTATTTATGCAACTAATCTGTGCACTTACAGAGCTTATATTTCCACTATTATTCTACGAGGGCTTTGCGTTCAAAACGTATATTTCGATTTTTTTGAAATGTTTAACCATTGCAGAGTAGCATTGATGTTTTTATGAATCCTTCTTTCTTTTTGATGCATTTTTCTTTGTTTCATAATTTTTTTATTGAATTCGAAATAAATCCGTTGTTTGGAATTAATACTGTTGGAAAGATCAATTCTTCCTCTATTATTTGATACCCTACACGTTAGCATCAATTATATTCTGTGGCAGGAAAAAAATATTTCCTGGACTAGCCAAAAACAACCAATTTTTCCGCGGTCACGAAAGTGTTAAATCGAGTTTGAACTGTATAACGAAATGCTCAACATAATGAAGCCTTTCAGTTTTTATAATGTCACGTTCATAGAATGCAATGTATCTTTGATGTCAATATAACTGAGCGTGTTTATATCTGTGATTTCAATGTAACGAAGTTTCCCCAATTCGAGGCGGCGTGAAATATATGAGGACACAGAAAGAACCAGAAAGGACCAGGACAAGACCAGTGTCGTCGTATTTTTTGCGCTGTTTCGAACCCATGAAACCTTATTAACAGAACCATACCCTTTTGAAGTTTCAGTGAAACAGCAGATGAAGACCAAGCCAATAAAGTGAAACTTCTACTGGCACCAGCTGTCACATGGTTGACTTGCACACGGTTTTCATGAAAGCGTTTTTAAAATCGCACACCGCACGACAGAGAGCGACCACGGAAGCGGAGGAGCGTGTTTCCTGGGGGCTTCATATTGCCACGAGTGCTTCTTTTGCTATTTTTATGTAACCAGTCCGTTGCACGTATAACTACTGCCTTGCGCAAGCTGCACCCAAATGTCTGAGAACCTTCCAGATTATTTTAGAATCTTCTGATAGGCTTTCATACATTTCTGTATTTCCCAGTCTTGCTGCAGCCTTCTTCACCGTCGCAACCACGTGACAATATTCTGGCAGAAGCTGCAGGGAAAGCATGCATTTCAATGCTCTTCCATCTTCGGAACGGCAGAGAGGGAGAGCGTGTGGCGGGAATCTAGGCGCATCATTATTGTGCACTATTCCATCGTCTCTACTCAACATAGTTCCATATTCTCTGCCGTGCGTGCGGTGCGTTCACATTAGACTGTGCTTTTAAGGCAAAAGTCTTATATGTTCCTATGCGAACATGACCTTGAGTGAAAACCAGCGCGTGTTAGAAAATGTCACATGACCACTCACGTGCCTTTTGGCACTTCTTTGCAGCGTTTGCATGATTAAAAAATGAAAAAAAAAAGCGGCATTTACATGATATAAAGCACACAGCCACAAAGGATGGCTATCACCTTCGAGTAGTTTTCATCAAAACCATAAGGGACCCATGAGTTTTCTGTTATCACCACGTGTCAAGTAACCAGCATAAGTAGCCGCAGAGGCAGTAGCAGTAAACACTACGAGCTCTCAGTTTTCTTGCAAGCAGTCGCGATCATTTAGGAAAAGGAAAAGGATGATGCTGACAAGGCCAGTATCTTGCATGAAACCTTGACCAGCCAGAAAGAAAACATCACTGCTTGTTTGGGGACTTCGCAGAGCTCACTCTCAGCGATCTAAAACTCAAAAGAAGCTGTTCTGCCCTCGGTGAGGAATAGAATAAATTCCCAGCGAATGCAATCGGAAGAGGAACGTTTACCACAAATGAAAGCTTTTTTTTCAGTAAGGGCACTGCTGCAACAAGTTTTAAGCCGTAGACCAACATTTGTTTTAATTAATTGCCCACAGTTGGCAGCCACACCACTACCAGCCTCAAAATTTATGCGGATGCCCTGAGATAAAGCCAACTTACAAGAGTTTTCTTAGGCCAACGCACAGTGGCAACTGAAATTCGCGTGTTGCAAAACGTAAAACGCGGTCACGATAAACGGAGGCGCCGTAACTCGGGTTTTGACGAGGGATGGGCGAATATTCAGGCGTTTCGAATATTCGAATTCGCTTCGATACGAATTTAGATTATTCGAAATTTCGAAGTATTCGAATTGAACCAATATATGTATACATTTCACCGCACATAACCCCCTGTAAAGGTGGTTTCACTGCAGCGTCTAGTTGCTGTGCTGTGAAACAACCCATCCAGGAGAAATCTGCACTGCCGCGAAGCCACACTTTAAGGTTAAATGTACCTATTTTTTAAAGTTTAAAAGCGTTATATGGGCTTATATGTGCTAAGTATAGTAATTTTTAAATTGTAACGTATTGCACCACTTATAACTTGCACCCTACTGCTATTCAAATCTTGATACTATTCAAGGCTGCTTCCACTTCATTTCAAACCACAAAAAGTGACATTCACTCATACCTAATTCTAATCCTTAAAAATATTGTGCAAGGGTCATGACAAAAATGCTCATTTTTCTTAACAATATGCAGTAAATACTATTCGAACTATTCGATTCGAAATTATTCGACCAAATCACTATTCGCTTCAAATTCGCATCGAACCTCAAATTCACTGTTCGCCCATCCCTAGTTTTGACCAATTATTTCATGTGACTTTAAAGCACAGCTCTTTTATTTTTGCAACGTGTGACAGTTTTCGATGCAGCACATTCACCGGACTGAGTGGAGAACAAGTGGATCGGTTCAGTGAACAGATAGCATTGTCGTCGCACCACTCTGGTCAACACATGAGGTTTTGATGACAAACCGCTGTGGGAGAATAGATGTGACAGCTTCACTTAAGCCATATTACCGCTGTGCCTTGGACCTGCATTTCTTTCAGTTTCACGCATGATGTGTGAAGAGGAATTCGTCGGTGCGGGGCTCAGATAACTAGCCTGCGATAACTAGCACAAAGAAGCTTTATTGCCGCAAAGTGTTCAAACAGCCTTCCGAAATGTGCCATGCAGAGAGCAAATAAGGAAAACAAAAACAGTTGTGATGCAAGTTTTACATGGGCACTTGGCTCTGATATCAAGTAAGACACAGGCTACTGAGAACCTGAGACGCAACGACAGCCGCATCTCACGTTCATCAAAATTTATTTGTTTCACACTGCTAAAAATACCTTTCTTTTTTTCATACTGCCGTGATATTAGAACATTCTTCCAGCACTTTCTGTGTTAAAATTAACCTTTTGGCAACTACGCTTTGCATAAAAGGTCGAATTTCCATTTGACGAAGATTCAAGATATTGATGCAATTTGCCCATTTTACTGACTTCGTTATATCAAAGCTTAACTGCACATACCATACAGACATGTGTAAGCGCCACACCTCAACTTGGCAGCCCATAATTCAGGAAGAAATATACGGTAAAAGCTTGTTAATTAGAATTTCACGGCGAATACAGAATTATTGAAAGTATCAAGAAAACAATAAACAAGTGTCTATTACATCAATGTATTTTAATTTTCTTGATGAATAGCTCAATCCAGTATACTTATTTTGCACAACAGCAGTGTAAACGCCCCAAGTTACATCATTTAAGACTTCAATCACAATGTGACCGCGGCTCAAGACCCTCATGTCTTAAGCCGAAACGTACTCTGAACCCATCCCTTATTATGCACTACCACCACCAACACCACCATGCGTACGTGGCGATAATCTTTTCACTGGAAAGATAGCCAGCAACTGATCATCCGTCCATCACAATGCAGCATGCAAGTTGTGTGCCAGCATGCGGATCACTGCTGAAGCTCTTCATCTTCAACAGCTTCCACAATGTTTGAGTTTTATGACATTGCGTGCACTTTGCCCGAAGTCGAAGCAAAGCTAGTCAGTGCCGCATCAGCCGTGGCCGCTGAAGACACGATCATAGTGTCCATGCTGTTCTGAAGGCACGCGTGTGGCCTACGCCCAGAGTTGAAACGAGACTGCTGAGCTTCGCATTTGCTGCTGAACAAACCTGGCTCACTAATGCACAATCATGGATGGCTACTATGCAGTTTTGAAGGCACGCGGCGAAAACTAAACTATTGCTTGTCACAGCTTTGACCCCAGTCGCTATCAATGCGATCATGGATAGTGCTCATGCAGTTCGTGTGCGCTGAAGCCTTCGTCGCCAACAACGTGATTGTAGTAAGATTGCGGATGGCGACCACGCCATTCTGAAGGCCCATGGCCATTTCGGTTGTTCGCGAATGCCGTTTTCGCTCCTTTGCATCGCACATTTGCAGCGCTTCATGCTTGGCGTGCTCCGAGGATTGTCCGAATTCACCAGGTTGTGGTCAAATATGACCAAATGAACGACAGTTTGACACCAATAAACAATACATATGCTTGCCAGGACCAGATAACATGTATGAATTATCCGATTTTCCAAATTAATGGGGGCCAGATTAATTAGCTTTTACTGCACAACCAAGAAAAAAAAAACACACTCCAACTGATTGGTTCTGAGAAACGACATACAGTAATACCTCATTAATTGAAGCCCTCTGAATGTGAGTGAAACATTTGTTAGATTGACAATCATTCTCTCTCTCTGTGTGTGTGTGTGCGTGTGTGTGTGTGTGTGTGCGTGCGTGCGTGTGCGTGTGTGTGTGTGTGTGTGACCGTGTTTTGGGTGCCATCAGCCCTATATAACACAACTTCACATCCATGAAACAGAAACAGGGAATCTCTTTACTATAAGCAGACATTTTTGCTGGTGTGGCCATGGGACCGCTGGAGTGCTGCTTTGAGTATGCTATGTATAGGGATGAGAAAATGAGGTCGAAAAGCTCCAGAAGCAGAAAGAAATCAAAATAAGATGGGCAATAGACTCGATCAAGATTTTTGAACGTGGGACAATGGTGAAAAACCCGCAACTTTCTATATTGTGAAGTGAACCCTTGTAAAAAGCTATCCAAGAACACCAATTCATAAATGATAATGGAACTATAAATCCAAGGCGTGCCAGTGTTTATGATCAAGAGCCACTTACAGATGGATACAACTCTAGAAGGCACCAGCATTTCCTCATCAAAGGCGTGCACTCTAGACTGATGTCATTAGCCACACGGCCAACGACTCTCCGTCCAGCTCACGAGCAGGACTATTTCTTTAGTCACGGAGGCAATCGGCTTTCACACTTCGATCACCTAGGCAAGGCCTCTCCTGCCTTCTTAGATTGTATCCAACTATAGCATGCATGCACCCTTTCACTAAATGCACTGGCAACAGCAAACACACCTTGAGGGCTTCAATTTCCTCTGCCAGGCGTTGGCATTCCTCCCTCCGCTCAGCGAGCTCGGCAAGCAAGGGCTCGAGCTCGGCCTCGGGTACCAAGCTCTGACCAATCGTGGAGGCGAGAGGGGGTGGAGCCACGGATGGGCTGGCCATGCCCACAAGCAGCGAAGGCTGGTCCTGGGAAGGGGCCAGTGGCGGGTGACGAGGGCTGGCTGTGGCCGCTCCCGACCCCATCCCACCACCAACAACACCCGGGTGGTGTGATGCCATCTGGCTCGACTCGGACGTCAGGCTCGAGCTGTCCTCGTCCGACGCATACTTGTTGCTGCAGCCAACAAGTGCCATCCACCACAAGGCATTAGCCATGACAAATGAGTGACACTAAAGGTACACTAAGGACAATGACGAATTCAGTTGCATCAGTAAATTAAACTACCCTTCCATAAAACCAAGAACATCTCGCTTACCACAATTACATGTGTGGTAAGCTAGAAAACATTCTAAACAGGCACTAACACCACAAAGTACAGCCGTGACATCACAGACCGTGACGGCACCCGCTAGTGCTTACAAAAGTGCTTACAAACACTGTGTTCAAAGAAGCCGGAGAGAGCACATGGCAAATTTAAGCAAGTTTTATTGAGATCATGTGGCCAACACACAAAGAAAATGCTGAAATCAATGACGTCACGCCAACATTCAGGCGGTGGGGAGGTTAGGGCGTAAAATTCAAAAATAAAACTGTGATCTCCATTTTCTCCTCTAATCATGAACCTATCATCACGAATTGAATGGTAACAGGGTTCTCATAGAACAATTAATAAGTCTGAAATGATTAAGTGTCTCACTTAAATGTCTTATCGCTAGTAGCTGTGAAAAATTAAGGTAAGGATACTTACAGGACAACAGTGATCGCAATGTGCACTGCTTGCTGTGCAGTTAAAGTGGAACGGCAGCCCACAGTTAAAGTACATGCGTGTCGCCTCAAAAGGCCAATAACTTCCAAGCCTTTGTGACATCAACAGGCTAAAAAAAATTGATTGAAATGATAATCTTTCGGTCAACTATTGGGTTTAATGTCTCAAATTAACAGTGTGGTTATGAGAGGCAGTGCATTAGGGTTCCAGATCTCTGCACATTTACTGTCACCCTTTGTTTATTTTCATGTGGTAACAATTGTCTGTAAGTGTTTCTGCATTCACCCCATTGAAATGTGTCCGCAAAGTCCTGAAATAGAACTTTCGGCCTTGTGCATGATGGTTAATGCCACTGCAACACATATGCACAAGAAATGTGGGCACTCTTTATTCAACATGCGCCGATGGCAGAGCGCATGCAAATCTTGGCAATAAAAGTGGTACAAAAGTATTAAGAAAAAGTCTAGGTTGCAAAAAAAAAAACGAAGAAAAAAAACACTGACCAAAATTTCTGGGCGATTGCAAATGATCTTAGTGACCACAATAAATCAGCTGCAAGTCAGTCAGCAAAAGCAGAAATGGTAACATACTTAGCGAAGTGAGAGGTAGATGGCAATAAACATCACAGCGTACGTCCTACTATGCGCGCAAACCAGCGTTACCAGTAATTTATCCAGTTCCATTTTGTGGATTTCTATGGAGCTAAGTTTTGGTTCATTAAATCAATGAAATGGTCGATGAAGGTGAGACAACAGCCCTTACTCAGTTGAAGAATGCGCCACAGATGCCAGGCCTGACAGTCCACCCTTGATGTTGCCAACCACTCCACTGGCAGGCCATGCAAGAAACAAGTACAAAGAAATAAA
This sequence comes from Rhipicephalus sanguineus, assembly GCF_013339695.2. NCBI lineage: Eukaryota > Metazoa > Arthropoda > Arachnida > Ixodida > Ixodidae > Rhipicephalus > Rhipicephalus sanguineus. The sequence continues at coordinate 147,416,096 of NC_051177.1, read as the reverse complement.
GTTAATCACCACACTGTGAATTGAGGCACCTGACAAGTTAAAGGGGCCCTGCAACACTTTTCCAGCACGGCCAGAAAACACCACCAATCGGTAGTCGAGGCTCCTGAGAACACGCGGGCCAAACATCATAGCTCAGCATGCCGCCTTGAACTTACAATTAATTCTCAAAGTCAGCTAGAAACCGCTCGCTCTTCTCTCAACAAATGATGCCATAAACCTAAATGACCGCACTGCGCCATAAACCCAATGTCCACGGCCGTTGGCTGGTTTGAGCATCGTGAGCTGCATAGTTAGTTACCCCGGCCCGCCACGAGATGGCGTCACGTGTCTGCGCGCGCTCTCGATCACATTGACAGTAAGCCGCGCGTTCGAAGAAAAGAAAAAAAGAGATAGCTGCTTAAGGTCATGACGCGCACTGATGAATGGACGTAGCTTCTTGCCCCTTTATCATACCCCCACTCCTGCGTAGCTTTCAGCGCGCTCGCTAGTACGAAAGGAAAGTGCTTAAAGCGTGCGACAAATCTCTGCAACTTCGCTCGTACTTAATGGATTCTAAAAATGTTTGCGGCAGTCAATTCGTGAGGTGATAAACTCCTTTAACGAAGCCATTTGATGATTACTTGGAAAAGTGTTGCAGGACCTCTTTAAAGACATACTGTGGGCATTTACACAGACTTCATATCCCTCATCTGTCACTCAATAGTACACAAGTAGAGTCACTGCATTATATGATGATAAAAAAAGGAAAAAATAAAAAAGAATCATTGGTATACTCGATACATCAGCAGTCCCACAATAAAAGTTTAATATACGAAGAAGTATAGCCCCACTCATTACAGTCGATGACTCTGGTAGCATAGCTCAACACATTTCAAAGTGAAAGTGAGCCCTGTTACAAGAGGCACTGATGTAAGGGAAAATTTGGTATAATAGACATCCTTCACCTACATGATCGGCCACCCTATCCCTCCCATTAATTGTATCTCCTTCGTAACAAACACTGGATGTTTGTCGCGGCATGCTTCTTCCTTCTCTTTTTTCTCCTCCATGTACAGTGAGCACAAATTAGGCCGACGATGATTATATCAGTGATTCTACTGTATATTTATATATGCTGCACTGTAAGCGATAGGTTCAACGCATACGTTAAAGGGCCCCTAAACCACCCCCGATAATTTTGTAACATTTCAAGTAGACACGCGCATCGAGTTCAGAAGGCAGTCACGATAAACAATGCCAAACGCAGCAGTGCTACGAGTTGCGGGCGCCCCAGCAACTCCAAGAAACAATCCCTTCTCCTCTACAGCTGTTTTGGCAATCCTCAGCTGCTCAGCGTTCGCCGTGACATCAACATTCTCGTCTGCTCAATCCACAATACCTGTTTGTCTGTTTGCAGGTATGTGCGCTCACCACTCTCCCTCCTTGCACGTTGAGGAAGAGCACTCAGACAGGAGGAGAGACAAGCCGACGAACGGAGCATAGCGAAGGAAAGAGCGAAATGAGCAAGGGCCTCTTTTGCATCATCGAACGCGTGTAACTCTGCTATTACGGCACGATTTCGAAAAATTCTCACGGCTACGTGTTTGTTTTAGACTCGTGCACAGCTGCAACACCACAACTGAATTTCGACCTCTGGGTGGTTTAGGGGCCCTTGAAGAACTAAGAACTAGATACATATGAAGCATAGGCTATGTCTTAGTTCCTTTACATCTTTATTGAAAGTATCGCTTGCAGAACACTGTTCCATCACATCAAAGAACTGACCAGCCAGCCACCACACATTAGTGGATTTTTGGCTTCGCACGTAAGTTCTAACCCCTGTGAGTCTAACAGTGAGAACTCGCAAAGTACAAAGAAAGGAAGACACAACACAAGCACGGCACAAACACAAACTGTTTATACATACGCATCCATGGCAACTTGCTCAGTTAGCTATCGTATTTACACGATTGTAAGTCGACTCGAATGTAGGCCGACACCCCTAAAATTGCACACAAAAAAAAAGAAAAGCGCGAGCGCATTTCGCAAAGGAAACTTATTTACGATGTCGCTGAAGAAAAACTCGAATTCCAGCATGCAACGGTGGCTTCAAGGCAGTGCTCTAAAGCCATGCAGAAAAGCTAGCTTTGCGGCAATACGCGGGGATCATCTTGAGAAAATTTTCCGCAAATCGTTCCGTAGATAGAGCCGGAACATAAACATAATGTCATAATCATGCCAAAGCGTGCCTGATTTCTCGTTTGTTTCAGTTTCAGTTGTAAGTCAACCCTCCAGCGTCGACCTACTATCATGTAAATACGGTACGTTTCGGTAAGGTTTGTAAGACTGAAGAAAGGCTGATGACCGTAAGGCTACAAAATATAACTAGGGCTGCTAGCCGCGAAGTCGTACGACGACCTGTCATCTCACCTGATGCCTTGCCCTACATTCTGCAGGACATCTCGCGGCTGCCAGGAGGAAGACGCCGTGGCACCGTGAGTCTCCAGCTCACGTTTGCGCCTGATGTATCCCTCCAGCTTCCGTTGTAGCTGGGAGATGGACTGGGCACATTTCTGGTTCTTCTTCTCAAAGACACTCTTGATGCGCTGCATCTGCTGACGGTCCGCGTTTGCTGCCAGCTTCAGGTACTCGTTCACATTGTCTGCGCAAACACGCAACTGGTCCTGAGGCTACAATTACACGGTACACCGATCAATTAAAGATGAATTAAACTCTGAAGTTTTACGTGTCGAGACCAACTGAACTTGCAACCTCGCACTCAGCAACACAATGGCATAAGTCTGTGAGCTATGATGGCGGGCCTCTCTGTTCTGCGGCAGCAAGGGCATCACTCTACAATGCATAAATTGAAATCCACAAACTACTAAACCAAAATCTTTGCAAGGCCCGTCCAGGTGCTATATAATGCAAGCACTTTCTAACATCGAGTGCAACATCCTTACACCGTAGAAGTCATTATCATGATTACAACTTGTACAAATCCTCACTGTGCCAATGCCTGAACTCTATGACCTCACTCTTGTGACCGTGACTGTCACAATGTGACGTATCCTAGGTTATTAAATCTCCTTTTGCTGGCACTCTAACTGCACTGCCTTTTCTGCATCGTATCGGAGACTCGACGAACCAACCGTAGTGGACTCTGTGCGTTTCAGAGCTGAGGAGCGTTGCGTCCTTTCCTGAGTGTCACTCATAGGGTAAGTGTCATGCAAGCCCATCTCCATAAAACTTGCACTGATCCACACCCGCTTAATCATGTTGTGCTCTTTAACATGCAACATGTTGTGCTCCTTAACATGCACCACTGAGCCGCAACACCAAATGGCAGGTCATGAACAGTAGTATAGGTGGGTTAAAGTGGGTGTTGCTTTCTTCGCAAATACCTTAGGGTGCAGGAAAGACTACAGACAAAGATGGTTGCACAAACACAAGCATTCGGCTGAGATAAATGTGCAGAAATCACAATTGCTGCAAAGCATCTGTGATGTGTCTGTCGCCTTCTTGCGTCTGGTCAGTGCTTGTGTTGTGGGCAACGTGACTTGTCTGCTGTCATTCCTGCGGCGTAGGTTCATCACGAAGCAGTCACGTACTATACTCGGTTACAACTTAGGAAAAAAAATGTCAGCTCTGCCCACAGCCATCCCTATCCCTCCCACAAGGAATTTGCATATGTCCTCAACCGATAGCGCTTACTCACTTTCATGACATAGAGCACTTCTCAAGAGTTTCAAATAGACAACTTTCCCACACAGGCCCATGTTTGCGTTGCCGGTTTTGGGACAGAAATTTGAACGTCCTGGTAAATTTGATCAAGGATTCTGACACCACAGCTCAGCCAAAACGTAATGTTTTAAGTAGTAACGATGAATCTTTAACTCTCAATAAGCGTAGTAATCAGATTAGCAGAGGCAAAGTACTTACAGTTCGAGCAAAAACCAGCTAGCACAGCTGTCTTTCACAGGTGAAGGGCAGGCACACCGCAGTTCGCGGAGCTGCCGTTTTTTGCTTAGGTTGTAACCAAGTATAATCTGAACCATCGGAACTGCTAAGAGACCAGGTTCCTCACCGTCGCGGGTCGTCTGCTCGGCCTTGATGAGCTCCCTAGTCCGTGCGATCTTGTGGCTGATGTGCTCCAAGGCTGCCCTGGTCCGGTGGAGGTCGGGTGTGTGGGCCAGTAGCGTGTCCACTTCGTCTGCACTGGATGCAGCCGCACCGCCTCCCGCTTCTGCCGCTGCTGCACCGCCATTGGCCAGCAGCGAGGCACTGGCCACTATTGCAGGCCCCACCCCCTCCTGGCAAAAGAACAGATGATACAGTGGACGCTTCAGCCAACACTGACTGGAGCCACTAGAAAGGTTTTCACGTGTACTATAAAAGGTAGGCACACACACACACAAAAAAAAAAACACAGACACAAAGGGAACGAAAGGTACACGACAAACCCCAATTTTTTCTTTTGTTCCTTATTGTTTCGAATAGGAGCCCCAAAGCCCTTTGCATGTGCTTGCTTTGGGTCAAGCAGGAATTAAGTTTTCGAATAGGGTCTGCGGCGCTTTGGAAACTCCCCCTATTCTAGGTCACTCTAGTCTTGGCCAAGAGTCGTCGCTTCAATGGTTGCCGTCATGTTTGTTTGACACAAAGCTTTTGGGGCAGGCTTTGGGACTCCCGCTACACGCAAAACCCAAACGCTGTGTGGGCCTTGCACATGCGCAGTGGCCTCGACGCTATTTCTTTGGGGCCCCTATTCGAAAAGTCCCTATTATCTATACATTTCCATTAAAGAAAAGCACTTTTTAATAAGAACAGCGATGTGGGCGAGTTGGTTTATATTCAAAGTGAAAAAAAACAGCGCGAAGCATAGAAGTACAGAAATATAGGTAAGAGAGGACCGGGGAAGCGAAAGAATGACAAACACGAGCACTGGGCATACAAACACGAGGCATTAATACAGAATTTTCCTACACTTTCCCTGGCTTCTTTGTCAATTTGCTCCATACAGCATTAAGAAACAAAAAATCAAGCTACTTGGCTGCCTTTGTTCTTGTTCCACAATGAGGGCCTTGACTATGGCAGCCTTGATGCCTCGAGAAATCATACAAGGATTTCTTGGCCAGCTACCTGTTGCCAACTCCGTGTACGACAGAACCCCTGCAATTGAATTTGTTGCCACAACGATAACCAGTGTGGTTAACACTAACGGGAATAATCTTGCGTGCACACACACAAATATCCAAGGAAGTTGGCTAGAGTAAAGCCGCTGTCAGTAACTTAAGGTTGCAGTGGCTATGAGACTGACTCCTGCCTACTTTGACCACCTGCTTGTGCAGCTGCTTTTCAATCACAGTGCAACCTTTTTCGCAAAAAAGCAGACGTTTTGTTCCTCTTGTGACCGATGCATTGTACATGGTGTCCTATAACCTATCCCAGGTTTTAGTTTTCAATGCTTCGCTCTCACACATTCACTCCCGCGAAATAAGTTACAAGTTGCTGCTGTGTACAGCCATTTGACATTTTCTGGCAGGAAGTGTGTGAGCGCATGTTTTACAGAGTCAGGATACATGCCGGTGCCTGTAGAAGCCACCAGACCATGCTTACGAGAAACACTTCGTGTGATAGGAAGTAGGAAAGATGCGTTTAATTTGACATGAAGGTCTCCAAGTCGGGGCATCCTAGGATTTTCCTATTACTTAAACTTGATGTCCCAGAGTGCCCCAACAAGGCAACACAGAAGCTATAATGATGACATATATATCCAGCCAAAAACGAAAAAACGCAGGAAACAGTGAAGGAGACAGGAAAGCGGCTGGCTTCTTCATCGTTTCCTGTGTTCGTCCATTTTTGGCTGAATATATATTTTCTAAATTCAACGCACCAACTAGCCCAACAATGCATTAGACTAGAACACCCAAGCTATCATGACGTACACTTATTGGTAAAGAAGAAATTTTACATCGTGATATCACTGTAGTTGAGACACTGCAGCTGATAATCAAACCTGTGACCTTACCCTTAAGATCACTTCATCATAACCAATGAAGAATCATGATGGGTGCCCAGTATCTAGAAAGGGAATAATAAGCACCAACATGCAGAGGCTCACAGCTCCAAAACAGTGCAACAGGGAATATTTATGTTCACATGCAAAATTGTGCACATGAATGACAAAGAAGCTTGGTGCCACTCGTCCACACGATATCCTTACGTAGAGTGCCTGCAAATGATGTCAGCCTGCTAGATGAAAAATTGCTAGCAAAACATAATCGCTTGTAGCTCCAACAAGCACCAGGGAGTTATGTACAGTGCTGGGCAGTATCGAAGATACATGTATCTTCGATACTATCTTAGATACTTTTCGGGTATCTTGTATCTGTATCGCGATACGTCTCGCAAAACAAGTATCTGTATCTGTATTTCCGATACGTTGAAGAATGTATCGTGTATCTTAAGATACAAGATACTGCGACCGCACCACCACCGTGCGAAGCAATAAACTTTGGCTGAGCTCGAGCTTCTCAAGCTGATACTGCTGCTACTAAGTCACCGGAATGAAACTAAAGGCAGTGACATTATTTTATCTTTCCGCAAGAGGTTTCCAGCGAGGATAGGCGATAAGCTCTGAGCGTCCCTATATATTGGTTGAGCAGAGTTACGAGGTGGCGCTCGCGTCGTCTCGACAGACAAGCGCGCGAACGTCTGCGCCCAGCCGAACTTTTGTTTAATCGTTTTTTTTTTAGTTTTGTCAGTTCCATGACACTTGGCACTTAGCCACTCTCCTGTGCCGCGTCTTTCAATGCGTGCGGCGTCATTCGCACACATGCTGATGCCACTGTAATGTCATTATCGAAGTTCCTCTTGTGTGAGCCTTCGTTACGAAGTCTGAAGAATGCAAAAATGGTGGGTTGCTTTGCCTCTCGTGGCTTTCACACTTAGGCGATTTGAAGGATCTCGTGAATGTAGAGAGAGAGAGAGAGAGAGAGAGAATAAGGATGAAAGAAAGGCAGGGAGGTTAACCAGGGCTGAGCCCGGTAGGCTACCCTGCACTGGGGAAAGGGGGAGGGGGAATAAAACTTAGAGAGAGGGGGAGAGAAAAGTCACTGTTGCCGTCGACGTAACGGTAGTTCTGCGCTTGACATCACAGGTGGTGAGTCAGTCCCGTGGCTGAAACTAGAGCAGCGCATTCGTTGCTTTATGTAACTTGTATGTGTGGTCATATGCAACCAAAATCTTGTCGACGGTGAAGTCATGGTGGTGCTGCTAGTGTTCTCAAGCAACAGACTTCTGAAGGCTTGCGAGAACTGGAGTGATTGTGTCCAGCAGTTGCAACAGCTTAGCACCAACGGTAGCGATCCTGGATTTAACAGAACAAGCATTCACCTAACAGGCGCTATCTTGGCTTACGTCTGTTTTTCTTTTATTCAAAGAGTTTTTAAAATCATAATTTCATTGTTAGCAGAAGTTATTTCTTAGCTGTCCTTCTTTTCTATCCCGTACATTACCTACGTCTCTATAATGTTTTTTTTTTTTCTGCCGGTCTGCTTACTGCAATATGCCTTTAACGCGTGCTGCCAATGTAAGCTCTCTGCTTTATTCCTAGTTTTAACTGTCTGCGTCATTTCTGCCGCTGTTCTTCTTCAAGTGGAATATAAGTTTATATACTTATATTCCACTTGAATTTACTGTTATCTAAAGGTGATGTTGAGAACAAATATATAATAATGTGGGCGCGCCTGGAGTATACAGTAACGATAACTCTGCTTATTGCTAACTAAATTAGGAAATTTGAGTTTGCATTACAATAACGTAAATTATTAGAAGCCATCTTAAATACGTTGGCAAATATATGCGAGAAACACTGTTATGCCATATGCTCCGTTTTTCTCATGAGCGTCCCAAAGAGTCGTTTTGCGCCATTTTCCATAGGCACTGAATTTAATTATCGTAGCTATTAGGGGTTACCCGCCGCGATGGTCCAGTGCTTATGGCGCTTGACTGCTGTCCCGAAGGTCACGGTAGCCGGATTTCGATGGAGGGAAAATGGTAGAGGCCCGTGTGCTTATATGTAGGTTTTAGAACCCCAGGTGGTCAACATTTCCGGAGCCCTCCATACAGCGTCTCTCATAATCATATCGTGGTTTTTCGACGTAAAACGCAACAACTATTAGCTCTTAGGGGTATCTCCTGTATTGTGTTTCTCTACTTATTCGCTGTGTTTGATCCGGAACCACTTTTCTATTTTACTTAGATATATTTGTTTTCGTTGTTTAGGCTTCCCTGAATCCTTTTACTGTTGCTAATCGCCAGGTAATCGGATGTATAAGTGTCAATAATGCGAATAGCGGCGGTGTCCTGCAGCGCTTTGCGCAACTGTACAATGCGTCTGAAACGTTTCTGGGTTGCACATGTTCGTGGTGACGTACACCTGTCCGATGATCCGTTATTGCGAAAACTGTAATATGTTTACCGGCAAGGTAGAACTCCACAGCGGTATTTGCACCATCGTGCGGGGGCTTCTTATAGAAGTTCATATGGCTACTTGGCAACCCGCTTTCTGGTCAGCAAGCAGAGCAGCGACTAGCTCCCATCAGTTACAAAAGCTACAAGCAAGAACCGCTATCAGCGAAATGTATAAAGAGCTGTCATGTTAAGCGGCTAAAACAACACCAATAAGTTGTTTCGGAATGAAACTGACATACCTTCAATAATTACAAAGCTTTTGATACACTAAGAGAGTTTTCATTCAAATGAAGCACAATTGGTCGCACTTTTCAAGCGAACAATTGTGTGCATAGGCGTTTAATGCTGCATTGTATATATATACATATATATCAACAAATTTGAGAATGTATCGAAGTATCTTAAGATACAATTGGAATGTATCGTATCGGATACAATCAGTGTTGCAGTATCTTGTATCTGTATCCCAAATACTTCTCGTCTGAGTATCTTGTATCGTATCGCGATACAATTTCAAAGTATCTTTGCCCAGCCCTGGTTATGTACAGTACTTGCGCAGTGAAACAGGACAATTTAGGGCTAAGTAACGCACATACTTTCATTTCCACCAACTTCAGTTCGGGTCGTATCGGTGTAGTTTCGACTCGAACACGTAGATCAGAGCCAACATTATCTTTAGAGACCAGATTCGTCGCACCATGACGTGGTTATCTCGAGCAATTGCGCATACCAGTCGTAATAACAAAAATTTCATGCCGCGTCTGAATCCACGAGTTCTGTACATGTATATGCAACAAGGACATTTAGTGCTACTAGCTTACCGAACAATTTTACGTGGAGTACCCATGAACATCTCTGCATAGAGGGAGTCGCTTCACTCCGATGAGTCAAAATGCCACCATGATTTATCATATGACTGCAGCACCTTTGACCGTTCCATAAAATATGTTTCGCTAATATAAATAAATATGTTACCAGAAATAGGTTACCTCCCAGCCACTTGTCATCTCACACTCATCCTGTGTTGCTCTCGCAGTTAGGGACCCCCAACTTTCATACGACGTTGGTTTGGAGAGAGCCCAAATTCTATCAGAGCTCTCCACAAACAAACAAACAAACATCAGATAAGGGTTGTAGTGCGACGGTGTAAAAGCAACATGCACTTTTATGTCTTCATTCCCAAAACGAGTCACAACCCAAATCACCTTCCCATCTCTGTTGTCAGCAGGCATCACGGATTACGACACATTCAAGCCTGCTGCCTGTGATTTTAAGAGCTGCATAATTAGCCTTGCTCTTTTTATATTTTTTTTTCCACTCCTTTCTGCGATGCCTGTACATCGCTGAGTGTAAAATAAATGAAAAGACATAATGAACCAGACATACATTTATAAGCAAGAAGTTTGTATATGTGGGCCTATACCATATCCCAGTGATAATCGATGACAGAATACTCGCGGCATGTTCCGTACAACAGTGTACCGTATGGTACGTGTGCTTATCACGTAAGCCGCTTGGCCACTTTTAGCACAAAGATAACCACAATGCGTTAGAGCTTCTGTTGAACAATGCAGCTTGAGACGCTTGCAGCAATGGCTCCTGCTTACTTGATCCACTGTCTCCTAATCTGAGACACCAAGCGGAATTGAAATTGCGACTGCAAGCTATGCAATCATCCCAAATTTTCACCTTACAAAACAATCAAAGTAATCACAGATGCTTGCATGTGCACAAGAGAAAGAGAAGGCAAAGAAGACCAATCTAGCTTAGGCTTTATGATTTTAGTCGAGGCATTGCTCCCAGAAGGGAAGAAAAAAAAAATAAACAAGCTGGCTCTACATGTCAAGTCATACATGTCAGGACTGATGGAGGTGACACACCTGCAAATGAAATGTTGTGCCTGAACTCTTGACAACCTCGTTAACGAGACTAAAGCTATCTGAAGTGTAAAGCCCATGCCCAATAGTGACCTGAATGTAGGGCAGATTACATATCACAGTGACTGCGACTAGAAGAATCTGGTAAGGGTTAAGGACCATCTCAAACATGTGAGGAAATATCGAGGGAGGAGGTAGAGGAGTAAAAAGAACAAAGCTGACCCTTTCCCAGTGCTATTCAATGCGGTTTTAAGCCTGTAAGGAAACACTAAGCCAAAACAAAAAACCAATATAGACCTCAATGAAAATGTATTGGTGGATTACTTGGGTGGTCATAAAGGTTTGATTATAAATAGGAGACATTAGAGTACATTCTTTTTCTTTTTGTCAGTCATGCAACTGATGCAAGTGATACGATGCAACAACGTTTCCATATAGTAATCGCAATTGTCCTGCTATTCGTAGTGATTTGGGCCAATTTCACGAAACAATGTTTTTGAGAGATGGCATGTTAGGTTTCATGTAGCTAATCTTCTGAAATCAAAAGAGACAGCCCCTACAAGGTGAGAATGACTGAACTAATTTTAAGCAGGCAATCTCAAGATCTATGACATAACAGGAACATGGTGCAGCAAACCTTGTGGCACTGCACCCCCCACCCAACCATGCTCGGCACCATTTCCAGCAAGTCAAGTCCCTTAACCAAGTAGATAGACATGTTTGGCATCTACCCCCCCCCCCCACTCTCCCCCTCCGAATTTTTTTCATTTTGTATGCGTCTATATGTGTGTGCACACACAAACACATGCACAAACATACATAAATGAAGGTCGTACCTCCCCCCCCACAAAAAAAAAACCTTTTCTGGCTGTGCCAGAGGGCCTACGTCAGTTTTTAATAGGTAAAAACATAGTACATTGTCCTTTAAGAAAACCAGAGACATAACTTGCCAATGTTTCGGGAAATTTTGTTAAGCCATTGTGGGCAAAATGCAAATGCAGACTTTGGCGGGAACTTGAAAAATGAAACTTTGACCTTCATTTTCTATTTTAATAAAGAAGGCGTAATGTCGTAATTAATGACAATAAAGTGCTCAAAGAACAATTTAAACAATGAAGAAATCTAAACTGATTATTGTTTTACCTAGCTTTTATTTAAAGGACGCTTAAAAAATCCTGCACCGGGCTAAATTCGGTCAATCACTCCTGTGAAATACAGAATAGGTATTGAAGTAATGACAGGAAATATGATGGTGGCCTGTGAAGTTTATTTTAAATTCTTGCTTTTTTTTCCACAGAAACATACACATACTCTAACACAACCAAATCAAGCAGAGTGCAATTATCTGATGTCGAGCAAATAAGTGTCAAATGTAATCAAAGTTTGGAAAGTATGCTACACTTTGAGGATAAAAGAAGCCCAGCTTACACACTAATGCCCATGGGTCAAATACTTTCACAACATTACAAGACTCGAGAACCAACTCCTTGCTAACCTGAGGTTTAAAGCTAGCTCAAAATATAAAAACAAAGTGCAGCTCTGAAGATATTATTCAAGCTTACCAAATAAATCTGTCGTGCTTCCATGATGCACGTGAGAGCAACGGCAGAAAGCCAACCACACACTTGCAGCCACTAATCCGCAACTAAACGCTCCACATTTTTGTTGCTAGTTCTAGCAGTGACCAGCTACGAGGCATTCCCAGCTGTTCTGTCAATCATTCCCCAAAAGCCAGGCTACGTGAGAACCAAGGGACTGTGACAGCTTTGGGCTAGCTTATCATAACAGCCCACTTTCGAAAACAAGCTCTAAACATTTAGATTGCTTAGGATAGGCCAGGCAGACCTCTAAGGGCAGCATGCGGCAGCAATTTAAAAAAAACTAATAATAAAACTTTAGTCGAATGTTTCCACTGAAAGAAGTTTACTGCTGAAACTGTCTCACATTTAGTATCTTTTTTTTTTTTTTTGTACACACAAGCCATCTCTGTTTGACTACCTGTGCCAACTGACACCTTCAATTACAACCCTTGGAAATAAAAAAACAATATGTGTTACGTAAATGTATTCAACAGAGTTAAAATCTTTACGAATGCAACATAGCACAGATTTCAACACCCTGGAGGGCTCCAGATAAGATCATGCGCTTTGTGTTCAGTAATAAACACTTTCATGCAGAAACAGCCACCTAGTGCACAACAAAGTTCAAATTAGCTGCAGAACTGTTTCACTGACATCAGTCACAGTTTTCCCACCGTCCTGTTCCCACTACTTTTGTCCCATCTCTGTTTAATTTGTCTATGACACTTGCTTAATGAGCATGCTTCACAAATGGACACAGAACACATAGATTAATTGCAGAGAGCTGCACTGCAGTGTCAAGCCATCATTACTCTTTCACATGATGTGCTGTCAAGCAATTCGTGCAGAGCGACACAAAACTAGCTCGCCACGAAACTGAACTGCTAATCACAGACATTGCAAATTGTTGCGCCACCATACTATCACAGCTTTAATGTGTCCTGCAGCAAACATCAGAAATATGCATAAATGAGTAGGCAACACTGCGGAGGCTAGGCAAGTAGTGCCACTGCAGAAATCTCACCTTGTGAGTTTTGTGGTGCATTTCTGCAAAACATATCCTCCCTGTGTTTCCTTTCCATCTATTTCTCTCTCTCTCTTCTGCAAAACAACTATACTTTGTATACTGCACCTAAGACTCTTAAATGCGTTGTTACATCAAACAGTGCATTAATGGACACATTATTCCTTCCAGTATGCAACATATGTACTACGATTCAGAAGCCTTGACTGTTGGGCTGGTTGGTGCATCACTGTGAAGTCGGTGAGTGAAAAAAATAGTATAGGAAGACAACATTGTGGACAGGACTATCAGGCATGTGCGTGAGTTCTTTATCTATCAGTGCAGGTTGCACTGATAGATAAAGAACTGTGCTATTTTGCTAGGTGTCAGTATCTCCGAAACTGTCTTTTTACGTGTGACCTTTGTCTACGACGGAAAGTATGACTTTTAAGGGCTCGGTTTTTTTTTTTTTTTGTTAGACAAAATATTAATGAGAACTAACAGACAATAATGCCAAGGAAAGTATAGGGGGTGTTATTTGTTATTTTGGATATAAATGTGAAGAAAGTGAAGGGGACGAAAAGATGACTTGCCGCCGGCAGGGACCGAACCTGCCGCCGCAGCTCAGTGGTAGAGCATCGGATGCGTTATTCGAAGGTCGCAGGTTCGGTCCCTGTCGGCGGCAAGTTATCTTTTCGCCCACTTTACTTTCTTCACATTTATATCGCAATTATTACAAATAACACCCCCTATACTTTCCTTGGCATTACTGTCTGTTAGTTCTCATTAATACTTTGTCTATGACATCACACTCTGCTCCCTTAGAAATTTTTCAGTAAACACCAGTTGTAAGTGAGCGCCTGTCCGGTCCACAGCATTTCTTTCCTGTACTGTTTTATTTTTTTCGCTCGACGAATTCACAATGCGTACAAAATTTCTGTTGTAACTGCAAGATGTGTGCTGTGCTTGCTTGTTGCAGATATGAGTAACTTCCATCATTTCATAGTCTGAACTTAAATGTCTACAATGCAGTAAATAGCCATATTCTGAGACATAAAAGTATGAAATTTTGTGTGCGTCAACTTATGATACATGCCAATAGATTTTTTTGTGCATACGAGGCACTGATTCTCGGACATAACAGGGTTTGTGCAGAATATTTGATTAAAGATTCAATGCCAATGCAAGTATTTCAAGTATATTCTGAAGAGCAAAATCAAGAAGGGCTGACTTATTCAAGCATTTTATAAGTATTTTATGAATCTTCAAATTTCGTTCTTCGTAGCTGTGATACCTCTTTTTTCAAGCCACTGCCTATGCCTCCTCTTTCTATGACTGTCCTCGACAAACTGCCTGCCTCGTCTAATAAGAGTTGTGTCATCTTTCGCTTCGGCATCTTCACATAAATTTGTCGGCCAATTCTCTCAGACAGTTGAATGTTTTCTGGAGTTTGGACTTTTCTAGTAGTATTTCAAACTTCAAAACATGCCCACTCCTCGTTATTTCTTTGTAGATATTCCTTCATCCTTTTTCGCAAAACACTCACTGCATCAGTGCGATGCCTGCCACATTAAAATCTTCATCTCCTTTACAATTTGGCAATTAAGCAGCCGACCCCCGTTGTTTACAGCACCACAGGTAAGCCAATTAAAAATAAGAAATATTTTAAAATAAGGACAGCCGTACTCCTTCCAGGGCTATAATTCAAAAGGAATGCCAACAAAGATATGTTGATAACATAATGTTGAATGCCACCCAGCACTCGGCAAGCTTTACCTCGTCCAGTTCTTGCTTGCCAATAAGCCAAGTGCACAGGTAAGGGACAGTATTCTGATCCCTGTCAAATTCACCTTCCTGTCAGTTCTGATTGTTCAAGAGCGCTGCTACACCTTCGCTGATTGGCCTAAAATACCACCAACACAGGTCACCTCATCAGCACACTTTCTGCTTCTCACTATTGATTTGCGCCCCACCAACTCCCAATTGCATGCGGTTGCACACGAACAGGCGAACACTGCTTTTCAAGGAATTCAAAGGAGCGCATTCACTTTTGAAGAGTTTAGAGGGCACTCAAACTTTTTTTTTTGCTGCATTCCAGAATCTTCAAGGATTTCCAAGGACGAATACAAAAAATGAAATAAAGCCCCTCAAGCCTTTGTAGCATTGCTTGCGTACGATGAAATGGAGCGCAGCAATTGGTTAGACAATATTCTTATAGGCATCCGATCCGAGTATTTGTACGAATTCAGCGGGCACCCTACAATCTCGCTAAATGGAGTCATCTGCTCCCTCTTCTTTGTCTTCACGAGATCTCAGTCCCTCTTCTATTTTATAGCAGCTGAAGCTATATGTTAACTGCCATATTGCTGGTTCGTTTTGCGTTCAAATTTTTGCATAGAGGTAGCATTTCACGGTGGCTTCAGTGTACTAATACCATGTCTGCAGGCAGTATAATCGTCAGTTTCATCAACAACGAACTCGTGCGGACAGTTGTCTGCTGCTATTTATCAATTATACTACAACGGAATGCAGGAGCGACGAGACGTATCCTCAGTACAAACAAGGCATCCACTGTTGCCATGACGGATGGCACCATTGCTCAGTCACAGTGGAATCAAAGTCGAGTGGCAACCTGCTGCAGACACCATCCACTCATATTTACATTGACAAAGCCGGCAAATGATGCTTAGAAACATGGTGTAACACCTACTCAACTAGCAGTGGTTTCCCACATCCTTCGTTATTCTTGTGTGGAATGCCAAGTACAGAGAGCAGTACTCAACACTTCCTAATTTTTTTAACCCTGCCCATACTGCACTGAAGGTAAAGGAGTAAAGAGTTACTCGCAGGTCAATAATATAACTAAGAAACTAAGCCCAAGAAGCGTGCTCCTACAAAGTCGTGACATCGTGAACAACTCGAAAGATCATACGCTTAGGAGTGTAGTTACTCCACTAGTAACTTTTCTTGTGGTTAAAAGAGCACAGGACGGAAAGGAATGAGCATTGTGTCTGTCGTCCCCTTACGTCCTGCATTCTTTGGTGCACTCGAAAGGTTACTTCGGAAACAGTCTCTTTCATGCAACTAATGCCATTTGCACTGCTGGTGCGCCGATAAAAAAAAAAATGTCAAACCAAAGCCAGATACGACCAGAAATTCTGTGCTTGATCTAGAAGCAACAAAAAAAAATTAATGAAGAAAGGACAAGCAAATGAAAATTTGGCATGCCCCAAGTGCCTGCTGCTGCTACGTGTTAAGTACGAGGGAAAAAAAAAAATAACTTTGCTCGCTACCCATTCACACGCACAGCCTACCATCTGTCCAATGCCAAGAACGACTCGACCGGCTTCAGGCTCAGCTTGCCTTCAAAGCTCTCGTCGGAGGTGGCGAGAGCGGACCACTGGCTAGAAGAAGAGAGACAAGGCGCGCCAGACAACAATTTGGAGTGATGAAATGAAAGCGTTGGACGTTACCATCTCCTTACGACACAGGCAGAACGACATGACGAAACAACTTGAGTGCATTGCTAACAAGCAAACTCGGCTGTGCGATGACATAATGCAAATGCAGAGCAAAGCACACTACTGTTCTTTTCATTTTTTTTAGTAATTTATGTTCTCACTTTTCATATTAAGCAAAACTTACCTGAGCTAACCAAAACTGATCTATAAAAATTTAATTTTGAGGTTCTATGATTAAAGCTTGTTACCACAATAAAGTTGTTACCAACAAAGTATGAGTTGTAACCACAATTGAACCCCAATATTGATGCTACAGTTCATTGATCTATACTAATTAGCACTCTTTTATTGCCAAGTTACATTGGTCCAAATTGGGTAATGTACCTACTGTGTGCTAAACAGAATGATCTAAGCTTTCCCTTGCTATGCTAAACTAAGCTGATTAAGAACCTGCCACATTTAACCTATTGTGCCACAAAAAATCTGAACACTTACTTATCGCAGAATGAAATCACCTCGACTGGCTGTTAATTAAGCACTTCAACTGCTTTATTACTTCACTCCGTACTTATATGACCTGTTCTCCCACTCTGGCAGCAACCAATGCGACAGCTAGCCCTAACATTGCGCCCAATGTCAGCTCTGCCACAAGACATCTGGGCACTGCTTATGCGTTGTTAAACAGGCTGATTGCAGCAATGTAGTCATTCATAAGCTTACTGTATGTATTGAGCATTGACACATCGTATGAATCTTGCACAGAGCACATTCTAGTTAAAAATTCAATGTAAACTTTGGGGTTTGGGTTTCCAACACCAAGACATGATAGTGAGGCATGCCATAGGAGGAGGACTCCGTATTAATTTTGACCACCTGTGGTTCTTTAATGTGCACCCTATATCTAAGTAAATGAGTGTTTTTGCATTTCCCCCACAAAGGAAGGCAACGCCCAGCACGTGAAGCTGACCAGATGCTGTGACATGAACCACAACTGGTGCCACCATTAGTTGAAGCAGACATGCAATCAAGAGAAGAGCGGGTGTGAGTCGGGAAGAGGGTCTCTCGGAAGCAAGGAGGCCCGCCCCACGTACCAGCGTTGTGTTGTCGGCCACCATGTCGTCGTCAAGGGAGCCCGCAGAGGAGCCCCGCGCACGCATCGGCGGTGGGCCGTGCTGCAGGGGCGACAGGGGCCCGGGGCTGTCAGCAGTGGGCACCAGCACCCGGTGGCCCGGCTGCGGGCTCTTCTTGCGTTTCATGCCGGGTGCCTCAGGGGCCTGCACACAAACAAGAGGAATGGGGAGGGCCGCCACATGTGGTGTCAAACATGTGGTGTCAGTCACATCACCCCTCGCAGTGCCACAGAGGCATAATGTAGCTTCACATCCAAAAGGTTGGGTCATCCAGTGGTCAAATAATGGGCAATGAGACATTACTGAGAGACACTTAATGGGGGCTGAATAGAAGGGTGGTGATGATGAAAAAAAAGACCGCTCAAAAGCAAATGCCCGGAATTTTAAAAAATTGATTAATTTCTGTTTTACATGCCAAAAGCACAATTATGAGGCATGCGAGGAAGAGAGAATTCGGATTAATTTTGACTACCCAGGGTTCTTTAACATGCATCTAAATGTGGGTATGTGGTTGCCCTTGCATTTTGTCCCCATAAAAATGCTGCTGCCATGGCCAGGAATTGAACCCGCATCCTCCAGCTTAGCAGTGCAACACCCTAGCCTTTATGCTGCCACAGCAGGTAAAGGCAGGTAAATGCCCCAGAAATTTTCTGTAGACTTTCCTGCCTACTCCAACAAATAAGTCCCAACAATGTGTTGCTACACGACTTAATTACAATTAACACTCTTACATAACCAATGAAATCAATTTGCAACTTTCAAATGACAATTCTGTTACATGCAGCAAGAGCTTCGATGTGCTGCATGTTCTCTAGAAACAGCCGCAATTGTTTGCCTTGTGGTGCATGATGGTACTACAGGCGAAACAAGCTAGTAGCCGTAATAATTATATCTCCTATATCATTGTCAGCCACCTTCCTCTTCAGTTGGACACATTTTCGCTTTCCAGCCGGGTCTTTAACCCTTTCGCTGTCACTGACGTACCTGTACGTTTTTGCGCCCCCCCCCTCCTCGCAGTGTCACTGACATTACGGTATTTGCTCCATTGCGCGTTCAGAAATTCGCACCTAAGGCATGATTTAGCGTGAATCTACTGGTTGCACCATCTGTTGAATCTTTCTGGAAGTATGTATTTTCGCCCCTCGATGTGTTGGTACGTATATTGAAGAGTACGGATTAACTGTGCCCACCCTTCTTTGTAGAGGAAAGAGGGTGGGGGCATGGTCGCCTCTACGCGCGCTACTCTCTCGTGATAAGCGACCACGCGGCGCGTATACAATTACGGTTACAGGATTTGTTTTGCCATTGCCTTGGGTTTCCAGTATGTTTTTCTTCTTTTGCACTTGGTTAGCGTGTCTGCTATGGGGCGTAAAGTTCAGAGGTGCGCACATTTGCCTCTCTAACAGACCGAAACACGACTCCATCGTTGCTTTCACTCTCATGCTGCGGCCTCGCTTGCTTCTATAAGCAGCGAACAGGGTGGTTGTAATTGTTATTCCACCCCTATCTGTCATTATAACTTCACAACATGCCATTTCTCTGCGTTTCAAGCTTCCCTGATATTCCCGAAACCAAGCCGACAATGGGGGTGCGTCACGGCCAGAAACACCTGACAGCGCAAGGGTGAATCATCACTTCACTACTGGTATGACTCTTGCCTCTTCGCACTCTTTCATTATGTACCCAGTCGAATCAGCCTGACTGGACAGAACACTAACTGAAATGGCTTGAAATATTTCTCTGATGAAGTGATTACCTCCGTTATTCTTTGATACTTCACGCATCCGCCTTGGCACCCTTACTCTTGTGCTCTTCAAATGTCAGACTTCCATCAAAATCCCTGTGATTTCATATTGTGCACAGGTCGTAACGACTGACTCAAAAGCTCGTTCTTTGATTTCACTGGCATTATCTTCCATGCAGAAAAAAACAAGGATGTTAAACAACCTATTCAGATGACCAACTAACTCTTACTCATATAAAAAAAATCTCTGAAGTATTTCGTCTTATGTATCTCAACTATACTTTCATTCTGTTCTACTCGCCCTATTTCATTTGCTTTTTTTTACAGTTGTGCACTACTTCTACGCTTTGTCTCAATTGCTTTGCTTTTCTTTGGTAATTTCTTGATTGCATTGCTGTCTTTTATTGCCTATATTTTTCCTGCTACTTTCGCATTTTTCGCCATGTGTTCCCTTACCTTCCCATGTGAATGGGACAAAAGTCTGCAAAAATTTTTTTCATATAACTGCGTCATTATGTTTATGCTTACAAGTGACAGATAAACTGTTAAGCAAAAAACATTGGGGGCTTATTTTGATTGATAATATTTGAATATATTAGTTACACAGTACTGCATACTGCTGACAAAGTCAAAGCAGGAGGAGACTTATGCACAAAAAGCAGAATTATGTAAGAATTCTGTTGCAAAAACATTTTTAAAAAATCTCCGAGGTCTTAATTCAGTTTATAACTATGTGACTTCCTTCTGTACATATATCCCTTGCAATTAGCATCATTTTACTGACATAAATCAGCTCATTCTGATCTATAACTAAATATAAAAACAAAGTGAAAACAGTAAACACTGACATTTTTCACATAACAAGGCAGAGAGGGAAAGGAGAGCTCTAAGGAAATGCACCGCATTGGACTGTCACACAAAATAATGTTTATGGTTAAGGATTGCTTTTTTTTTTATTTGCGAGCGTGAAAGCGTGTATATCCACTCCGTTTTCAATTAAAACTCTCTTACAACTTGGTCTATTTGTTCCAGCACAAGACGCTAAAACAAAATGAGACTAGTGACCATAGAATAGCGCTTTCCTGAACTTGATGGCTGAATGTAACTCTACAACGTTGAATCTGCTATATTATCTGAACTGTGTGCGTATATTTTATGTTTTCGAAGTGCTTTATGTTGCACGTGCAAATGACTGCCTAAAGTGTATTCTCCATAAGACCCGAAACTAGATTATGGCTTTGCAATTAAACAGTGCTACACAAACGTTCTAGTTACAGTGTAAGAAATACAATTTCAAAACAGAAGTGCATCAGGAAGTTTATAAGTGTGTAAAGAGACTTCATATTGCCGGTTTGTGGATGGCAGGATGCCCCACACTGTTTCTGACAATGTAATGACCAGATCGAAAAAGTCTTAGCATATCAAAATGAATGGTGTGAAAAAAATGAACTTACAGTCTCGTTATTTCTCTCATCTCTTAAGGGTTCGAATCCTGCAAGTTTCAATATGGTCAACAGTGAGTCATGTCACATATATTCGTCATGTGCGAATCCTAGTAGTCAACTGAATTTCCCCCACATTTACTGTATCTCCTCCAACACACTGTTGAAGAAAAAACAAAAGAGTGACGTATGACAGACTAACAAAAAGCAGATGAAAGACACTGAAATATGGCACCCAAACAAGACAGACTTGCATGAGAAGACGGAGGATTGAAGCGATGAAGGATCGTTGGAAAAGGAATGCTATCTGAGCCAACGTTTCAAAAAAGAGACTGCTTATTCAGAGCAGCATCTGCTTTCCTTAGCAGTGTCTTTATGCACAGTACTCACGGATTGAAATGCGAGAATTTAGGGCTAAGTAACGCACATACTTTCGTTGCCAGCATTTACAGTTCACGTCATATCGGCGTAATTTTGACTCAAACACTTGTTTCAGAGCAAACATTATTTTTAGCGACCAGATTTGCAGTGACGTGACGCGGTTATCACCTGCAATTGCTCACAGCAGTCACTATACTAAAAAAAAAAAAAACGATTTGGTGTTTCGATCTCCGTGTGCTGCACACCAAGTTCACACCCTCCCTACACTGAGAGTGGGGGAGAGGGACCTAGGTGCACTAAAATAGACCGCTTGCTAAGGAAAGCAGATGCTACCCTGAAGAAGATGAGTCTCTTCGTGGAAACTTCAGTGCCAGCAACGTTTATTTTTCAATGAATTTTCATCAAAACATGGCATGTGTTCCCTGTATTGTCGATTACCCTATTGTTTTTTTGAAAAATCGACATTCCCAGCTCACCCAATAAAAATTTTATAACAGGTTCATCAACTTTGAACAATGCTTTCGAGAGACGAAAAAAAAAAAGACACGTGCACACTTTTGAGAGCCGGCATCGCCACGTTACAAGGTGACGACGATAATACTTTTGGGTGGAAGGCAAGGCCGTGCTTTCTGGTCCGACAACAGAAGCGTGGCCAGCCAATCTAATCAGCGTTTCTGCCAACGTGTCATCCGCACACTGTGGTAAACAAACAAACGTTGCACTCGAGGACTCGTATGGGGAAAGCGGACTGTACGAGATGCGCTATCAGTTCAGTGCACATGTACCCCACGCAGTGGATATGGCAAAGGGGCATCAGGGAGAAAAATGGTTTCACTTGTATCAGTAAACCACACTTTTACAATATGAAAAGCACCGCTCTTGCCAGACTATCACTAAGCCAAGACACTAAGCTTACCAACACTATCACCAAAGCAAGATACTTTGCAAGCCAAAAAGCATGTGAGAAGGAAATGCAGCCAGCGACGCCACCTTGAGGTTCCCGCGCCAACTCGGCATGATGTTGTGGACTTCGACAGCGTCTGCTAAAGCATACATAACCCTTTATTAGTAAAAACGAATTATCTCTTGTCCTAAGGGAGTGATAGACATAACATGGTAAATTTCAGGAAATTATGCCGTGTCAACGGGGCCAAAAGGTGAAAAAAAAAAAGAAAAGAAAGAAAGACGTCTAAGTTTGTGACTTCAAACTGGTATTCGAGTGCTTTGGCTTTTGGCACTAAATTCATTAATGAAACTCGTGGCACCTCGTTTTCTTCTCTAATACTGAACATGTCATTGCAAAATTAACGACAGTACAGTTCTCAGAGAATAATTTACTAATATAAACTCATTAAGTTTTTTGCTATAGCGTCCCTTAATTTTATATTAACATTGGCATTGTAAGGCTAAACGTGCCATCACTGACACTGTCATGGCATCATAACAGACAGCTAACATGGTCATAAAATGCAATAATAAAATTAATTTTACGAGTACTGTGTGCATTTCTTCTGGCTATGCTCTCATAGGGCAGCAGCAGCAATTGTAGGGGTGCTATTGCAGAGCGATGCCTTTTCCAATGTAAATGCTTTTCGTGCTTGTCCAGTGGTCAGAGTGACAGTCCATCCGCTTTATCGATGGGATCAGCTGGCCGCGCGTGGTGGATGATAAGACTAGCATAGCGTAAAGCATCACTCCGCGATATCATACCAGGAGTGAAGCGAGCCACTGCATAATGACGTGACGAAGCATTCACCTAATAGATGCTAAAAATAGCCCTTACAAACGAATATAATAAGTGGCTTAATACATACTAACACTTATAGGTATACATTATAAAGTTTACAGGGCTTGGACCTTCCGCTAACACACATGTGCGAAAACAGCACTGACTGTATCGCATAAGCACTCCTTTGAAGATTCTTTTGAAAAATTCTCACTTTAGAGCCAATAATGTGCCCAACCCTTGGAAATGTTCAGAGGTGTACTGCACATTGGTTCCTGGCAACTTTGGCATAATAGCATAAATTAAAACTTAGATACCTTGTGAATTCGTAGTTTCAAAGCAATGCAAAAATAAAGGAGGGGACAAAGAAAATGAAATAAAAAATGAACGAGGAAAGAATACACGCAAGCGTTACATGTTTGAAACTATGGAAAAAACGCATAAACCGGACCTCCACTCTTCGTCCATATTCTATCAATCGTTTATTTGTTGTATTGCCCACAAATCCTGAATATCGACCACCTTGTACAAAGTGTTTAGTTTGAGATTTGTAAAGTCTAAAATGTGACAACCACACATTCAAGCTGATGCGCTGAAACCTATAAAACAAAAAAAAAGGACAAGAATGCCAAGAGGACAGGGCGCTCCATGAAATAGCCCAACCATCTCGTACAGAACTGTCCATTATATTCTCAATTACATACCTCATATTCCTAGCATACTGGGCCTTCTCATCTAGCATTCTGCCCTGCCTGCCCCTCCCCCTCTATGTGAGGTTCTTTTATTTGCTTTTTTTTATGTGCTATGTAGATTGTGTCAGCTTAGGAAAACGCACTTTCTTCTTTCTTATGGTCTGAACAGCATGAAAAGACAGACAAAGTGCTGACCTGTAACTAACACTTATTGTGTACTGTACACAGTATATTGAGACAGAAGGATAGAACGAAGCTAGAATGAAATCTTGACAACATTGTAACACGACTTCATACAAATGCTACAGCTTAGCCACACAGGCTGAAAACCATCTGCACCCTCTTAGCAAAAGAAAAAAAAAATAATTGAAGGCCTGCTTCTGAGGTTCAATGGCAGGCTTGTTGGTGATTCATAACATCCAAAGGCATAGCACATCCAGGATGGGAGAAAGCGAAAGACACGTAACAAACATACACAGCGTATGTGTGTTACGTCCTGTGTATATGTGTTATGTGTCTTCAGATTTGTCCCGTCCTGGATGAGCTACCTACCCCTCTGGCTGCCTCAGAGAAGGCCTACGATCGATCAACCAATGAATCAATGCATTTCAGCAAGTGGCGATTAAGACTTCGATGTGCGGTTAACGCAACTAGCCTGAATCAACGTTCTAGTTGAGTACCCGTTCTTCGTTGAAAATACACACAAGAGGAAATTGAGTGAGTGACAACAGTCAGGTACTCACACACATAAGCGCCATCCTAGCCATCAGACTGTATCTCAGCACATCCATGGTCAAAGCGATCACTCCCAGAGCCACAGAAATGTGAGCAGTGAGTCAAGCTCAGCAGCCGTTCAGTCTGTCATCGTCGAGATAAAGCCACCCTTGCACGGGTGATAAGGGCGGAGGCGGCATTTCGGTTGCTCAGCGGCGTTATATAACTCCTGTCAATCGCTTGTCAGGAAGCGCCTCCCTTTCCTCTGTCGTTTACAATTTTTCCTTTTGTCTTTTCTGCTCCCATGCATAGACGGCCTTGACAATGCTCCTTCCTGCTACGCGCTGCTGGCTGTCAGGCTTGGCTTATCAGGGTGATGCGTTTCTATGCACAAGTCCCGTATAAATTTAGCTTCAACACTATCGTATTTGGCACGGCGCTAACGCAAAAAAAACGTAGAGATGTCGAGTTTTTGCATAGCTCCAAGCTCCACACCAAGCCAATAGACAATGAAGCTAAGGAAAGCATGGTAAAAATCGACCGTTATTTTAAACTTCAATGTAGAAATAATGAAGAGAGGAGGATGTAAGTGGTCAGAAAAGTAACATGCCACTGAAGAGTCGAGCCCCACATCTGTATCATGTGCATAATACCTCACCAACTGAGCTACAGCTACGGCTGGCCCATCGTCTGCTTTCTTATGTATTTGTTTCATATCTAATTCTGAAAGCATCAGCCAGTACCACTCAGAGCCATGGTAGTGGGTGCAGGACGCCATTCAGCCACAGGCATAACATAAAAGATGAACTTTAGGAGCATGCCGACAGGTCAAGAAAACCTCATGTTATCTTACGGCACACTGTAATGCCACTTAAGCACTGTGGGTGATATTAATAAATACATAAAGTAGAAACTCGTTATTCATATCACTAACAAAATTTACAAGATGCAGATGCTTAACAAGAAACATTTAACGACAGTGGAATGGCTAAGGGTTTACACTCTCTCAACGTGATGCCCCATATTTCGCCAGTCTAACAGCACTTAAGTGGTTAATAATTTTATTTCACTACAGCCCAGCAAATGGCCATGTGCTTTATGGGAATTAGAGCATGTTAATTTGTGAATTAGCGATATCTCTTGTTTACAACACGCAAACATCTGGGTTCAATATGGGTACTGACACTTGCACTGTAAGCGACACACGATCCATGCCTCACCCCTTGGGGTCAAAGTTTACACGTCAGTGCTTTTGAAAAGCACAGACTTGTAAAATGAATCCATGTACTCATTGGGCTACAGCAATACCAAGGCAATTCAAGCTTACTTCATTTGAAAGCATACATACATATTGCATATGAGCATAGACAGAAGCAGATATCTTTTGAAACCTGCAACTTTTCCTCAAAAATCAATGAAAATCTTGAAATCAAACAGCATCAAGTTATGAGCAATAAAAGCAGACACCACAATTACGCATCTTAGTGTTCATATTGCTGGAAACCTTCCTAGGCTTAAACTCAAAGGGGAACCGAGATACTATTTTCAAAACCTGAGATGCACTTGCCTGAAATGATGTTAAATCAATACATTAAGATATAAGTTTCTGGGGGAAAAAATGTGATCGGTGATATCACAAACCCAATTTTTACTTTTCTTAATGTGCCATAACTCATCAGTTCATCTGTGATGGAGTACCATTGGCAACAGCGCCCCGCCTACGAGTTGTTTTTATTTTCTTGTTACCATTGGACACCTATGATAATGTTTTGAGGCCGGTGTTCGATAAATGGGTCAGAGATGCGAACACTGTGGCTGTTTGCCGACCCCATAACATTACGGAAATAAGCAAATGCAATAGGCTGATTCCCTTCAGTTTGAAAAGCTGCGTATCAATCTATTCCTAGGTTGTCACCAACTGCGTAGACCTATGTCACAGAATTGTAAACAAAGCCTTCATCCAACATTACTTCCCATTTGAATTTTCCACACTTAGGATTGGCCATGCGTTTTCACGGTAAGTGCTTCACAATTCACTGCAAGCTTTGCGACAAATTCTTAGGGTGATGTGCTCAAACCCGTTGCACAAATGGAACAGGCTCTTCGAAAGCCACTTTAGCCTCATCCATGTACAGGTCTATATTACCAGTCCCAGATAACTGTGCTTTTTGATTTTCCTTCTTTTTTTATTCTGGGCATTAAGTGTCGAAACCACAAAACATTCATGAGACATGCCATAGTGGAGGACTCCTGCTTAACTTCAATGTGCACCTAAACCTAAGAACAATGGAACTTTTATGCTGCCTGTGCTAATGCACGGTAAATTCCAGAAACACTGTAACAACACAACTGCTCAACCAATTTCAAGTGAAAATTTAGGAACTGCAACTTAAGATTGAATATTTTTTATAAAAACTGTTTAACATCAATAGCTGCCTTCAACTACCCCCTCTCCCAAGGCCCTTTTTCAGCAAAGAATTAAAAGAACAAATTTACAAATCCTAGCTCTACACCAAGAACAGACAGGTAAGGTTTGTAAACTGCACCTGATAATTATCAAGCAAACAAATTCAATGTTCAAATTTACAGGTCAAGTAAAAAAGGCTAAAAAGATGAGAGGGTTTTTGAAAAATCCAGCTCATAAGTTAGCTGCAAATTTCAGAGCAGTGTATAATATGTCAATTTCACCCAATTTATGCTTATATTTTGCTGAAAGTTAACCCAAATTTTTTTATTGTTAGGTTACTTGTAAGTTTGACACGTACTTGAGTTATTTTTTTTCTTTTGCAGTTTTCAGTAACTTTTGTAAAACCTTTTAAAGTAAAAACTAGCAAAATGAACTCGCATTTTCAACCTCTTAATTCGGCTGTGCATTGCAAAAGAAATGGTCAAGAGCTATTTCCACAATACACCGCACTAATGCAGAGCCATCAACAGCCGTTTGAGGTTACACACTGCTTTACATCAATGTACATGTGTACAAGAAAACAATGTTTGCACAAAAATATAGTAGTCAAGCATTTTGTGGCCACTTTCTCAACATACACAACGTGTGCAGTTGTGGTTCGTACTTGAGACAGTTGGGTCGGTACTATAAGAACTAGAGGGGCTCTGAAAAATGTACCTGAGGTTAGTAACATCTGCTTTTAGAAGAAGAATAAGATCTCTAATCAACAGTTTCAATTTGCGTTCAATAAATTCACTTTTATAATTCATTCCTGTGGATTAGGGGGAACATTATATATAGAGCAAGATATGCACCACCAAAATTTGTTGCACAGACCCTCCAAAGGACAGAAGTATCAAATGGCATTATCAATTAGCAAAGTGAACTACACAAAATAAATAACTGTCCTGTTTCTAGCATAACTATAAACTATGACAGTGGCAGCATTTGTCTTTCATAAAGAGATGACAAACATTTAAGAAATGAATCAAAGCAATACGTTTTATAGGAACGTCAGTGCCACAAAAGTAAGGAGTGCAAAATGATTAATACAAACACCCGGAAACACGGATTCATGGTCAGAATGTCAAAACGTTAAAGCACAGGATAATCGACCACCATTGGCTAACGTTACTATTTCCTTAACAATGCCATCATTGCAATGTGATAGTACACTTTTTCATTTGATTCATGTCGCACAGACATAACACATAGGCAAGCACGTATGACCATAAGCACTGCAATTTTTAGTGAATATGTCCACGACGAAGTATACTGTTGCAGCTTGTGACTGCTTACATGACACTGCTCCAAGCCGTGTATTTATACACCTAAAACTTCAGTAAAAACTAAAGCCTAACTATTTCATTTTCGGCTGTCAACACAAATGCATCGTCACGCTATAAGGGATTGGCTTTTTCATACATATTTTTTTCTTTATTTCTAGGGTTCACTGAGCATTTGGGTATTTCAGCAGAATGAGACAAGCGTTTTGCTGCTGCTTCTGGGGAGGGTATTGGTGATTGATTAATCAGTAATATCCTGTCAGAAGTTCTTGCCGGGCGGCTAGCCAGAAAAAAAGGGAAGATACTACCAGCCTCTTGTCTTACAAGTGGCTGTGGGATAGGGCTTTTGCAACAGCGTTTAACTTCCCTACGATCAGCGACACTGCCGTTCGTGAATGGATTTCCGTGAAGTTTTCCGTCGATACAGCCGTCCTCCGAAGCAGCTCATCAAGAAATACGATTACAGCCTTCGCGAGCGTCGTCGCACAACAAAAGTTTTTTCTCTCAAAAGAAACTCGGAACGTCGCCAGCTAGACTGTCGTTAAGCGCGCGAGATTCCTAAACAACCAAACCTCCTGCTCCATTCTATCGCACTGGGCGAAAAAAAGAAAACGAAATAGAGAGAGACGAACCGTGTTGCCGAGATGACGAGCAGGCCACAAGTTCTCGAGTATCGACTTTGACTCAATGACTCACGCGATCGTGTCGCTCGGAAAAAAGCAAAAATAAGACGGCCCAAGCGACAGAGAGAGAGAGAGAGAGAGAGAAGCACTTGAGGAACTGCGCCAAAACGTCGCGCGCAGGACCCCTCCAGATCGACACGCCTCGGAATAAGCTTTTTGGAGGACGCGCTCGCGACATGCCTGTGCTAAGGGCGTTGCAGTGAATGCGTGAGTAGGGGTGGTGGACGGATGGAGAATCGGAAAACACTGCGGCACCCTCCCCATGAAAGGCGCGTCCGCTCACCCTCTTCGTGTCTATTTTTTTCTTCGCTCTCAAAAACAGGGTGCTCGGCAGTCGGGCCATCCGTAAAAAAAAAAAAGAGTTGCGCGCGGCACGGCTGAATGAAAAGGTCAGTGCCGGAGCAATTTTGCGCTCAGAAAGAAACGGGACGTAAGGTTTACTCAGGTAAAATCGGCGGACATGACGGTACGGCTGATGCTCTACCTCTCATTCAAGGCGTTCGTTTCTGTTATTAGGACGCTTCGAATATGCGAAATACAAATGAAAGAGACCCGACCACCGATCAACCGACTGACCCACCCGGCAACGTACTCTGATCGGCGGGGGCGTCGAGAGAAACAGCAAGCAATGTACGACGAGTGTCCAGCGGTGTCCAGTGAAATAGGGCTGCTTACCTCGTAAAGAAAAGCGACGAAACATCGGTGGTTTACGTGAGAAAACACACAGCGCAAGAGTTTTTGTTGACACACTCGCAAAGCAGCGATGTTACTCGGCCATCACATAGCGACCGTTGCATCGCCTACCGGTCGTTGCGGGAGGCACCAGTTCGGGAGTAATTCAATGCTGCGCGCGCGCAGTAGTTTCGCAATTCTAATCTTTTAACGAGCTTTAGAAACATAAAGGGAAACAAAATTTTACAACCATAAACCCCTCGTTCCCCTCGCACCCGTGATCCACCCAACAACGGCTGCTCCACCGCAAGGCTTCAGCGAGAAGGCCCATGGGCCCAGCTACTGGACCGCTTCAACGACGTCTGGAACAGCGGACAGCTCCCTGCGACCTGGCATACTCCAATTATATTTTATATTGCCCTGCAATCATTTCGCAAGAGTGTTACGCGCGTAATTCACCGAAAGTATACACAGTACCAGTGAAAGTCGTGACACTGAAAGAAGTTCCTAAAACAATCTCTAGAAAATATATTTTGTATTACAAGTATTACAGTGGAATTGCCGTTCTATTTTTTCAGCAACTACCGACTTATTCCATCTTTGTGATCATTATTCCCCCGATGTTATTGTTTTACAAGAAACTTGGCTTTCAGAGGAAAAGTGCTTTAAAATTAAAAATTACCGCACATTTAGATTAGACCGGCCCTCTCGCGGTGGCGGTTTGGCAATTTTTATATCCTCCAAAATTGCTCATAGAGCGAAAATTACATATCAGTTAATGACTTCAGATAGCGAGGTTCTAGCATTAGACATTACTATTCCGGGATACCTCCCATTTTCGTTAATTAATTCATATTTTCCAGCGGGTGTTCAAAATTCTGCCGTTCTAGATACCGTAGTTTCAAATTGCCGCAATGATATTATATTAGTGGGGGACTTCAATTCTCACCATATTTCGTGGGGTTTTAAAACCGACTTGAATGGGAAGCGTCTGTGGGATTGGGCTAATAAGAATAACTTGATGTGTATCAACACCAGAACTCCCACGTTTGTGTATAATCAGTCTTATTCTGTGCTTGACCTGACTTTTTCTAGTGTTAATTTGTCCATCTCAACATGGTCTGCTATTAATTCTGGCACAAGTAGCGACCATATGCCTATATTTTTTGAGATGATATGCCCAGTAACTTCCATGATTCGACCATCGGTTACGCATGTATATTTCAGTACATTTGGAAAATTACTACGCGCGGCTATATCTAACCGAGCAGATGATAGGGAACCAGACGCTATCAGATTAAGCGACATCCTAAAAGAATCGTTGAATAAGTCCAAATTCACTATACACAGCTCCAAAAGCGCTTCGACCAACCCTTGGTGGAATGCGGACTGTTCGCGGGCGTATAGATTAAGAAAAGCTGCATGGAAAAAATTACTTTTCAACCAGTGCCCTCGCAACTGGAGTGACTATAAGTATGCCGCCGCGAGTTTTAAAAGAACCGTTGCCATTGCGAAGGACAAATTTGACAGTGAACGTTCTGAGTTTCTCTCAAAGACAGCAAACAGAAAAGCACTATTTCGCTTTCTGAGAACCAAGAAAGTTCTTCCAGTACTGAAAAACCGTAGAATCTGTAGTATCAACACCAAGTGAACTGAAGTCCTTTCTCGAAGACATCGCTCAGGGCCTAGAGAGTCGCTTTACGACTGTTCTAACCCCAGACCTCTAAGAGGGGTGAGGATTTTGAGGAGGTCACAGCTGCTGAGCTAGTAAATGTGGTAAGAACGCTGCCTAATTCCGCTCCAGGTCCTGATGGTATCGCGACGTCGGTAATAAAAGCAGTACATAAAATATACCCCCTTGGCCTACTCGAAATTGTGAATCACTCAATTAGAAATTCTTGGATCCCAGCTGATTAGAGAGTTGCAAAAGTTATTCCGTTATTAAAAAAGCAAGGCGCGGGGTTTACCTTAGATAATATCAGGCCTATAGCACTCACATCAAATCTAGTAAAACTCGTCGAGAGAATTTTACATAGCCGGGTAGATCGCTGGATGTCAGAAAAAATGACACTGAGCCCATGTCAAATTGGTTTCAGGCGTGGTTGTTCCATTTGGTGTGCACATGTTGATCTAGAAAGTAGAATACAGCTTGCTCGATATCAGAAACAATATTCAGCTTTAGTAACCTTAGATATCACCAAAGCCTATGACAGTGTGGAGCATGTGAAACTGATAAATTCGCTCCAGAACTTAGGACTGCCAGAATACTTTGTGGCATGGGTCTATGCTTTCTTGAGGGATAGAGAATTTTATTGCTCGCAATCTGGTGTCAGTTCTTCAAAATATAAGCAAACGAGAGGCCTCCCGCAGGGTTCAGTGTTATCACCCTTATTATTTAATATTCTACTATGTTCTATTCCCATACAGCAGAACGTGCAGGTGTATGTCTATGCCGATGATATCGCATTTTTCGCTACGTCAGCAGACATTCACACTCTTTACCAAACCCTGCAGAAATATATGAATAGCCTGGAAACGTGGCTAGAGGGTATTAATTTATCGCTAAATATTAATAAAAGTACAATTGTTGTTTTCGCACAAAATGTACCAGTGCAAATTTCATTACTTTACCGACAAGCCGTGATACCTCAGGTCGAGTCAATTAGGTATTTAGGAGTAACCCCTACCTATACCGACAAACTTGACTGGAGACCCCATATAGAAAACATGGCTACTAAGGGAGCACGCGCAGTAGGGATGCTGCGTAGGCTCAGCAGTAAACGTGCCGGTTTGCGCAGAGACGTGCTCGTCATGATTTATTGCATGTACATACGACCAATTCTAGAATTCGGCTGCGTTTTGTTTTCTGGCTCTCCGGCTTATAAAGTTCGGCCATTGGTTTTGTTAGAACGTGAATCATTACTATTATGTCTGGGGCTACCAAAATTTGTTGCAAACAATATTCTATACGAAGAATCACGCCTGCCGTCTCTTATCAAAAGATTTCATATTTTAACAGTACGTACATTCCTAAAAATCTATGCTTCTCCACAGAGGAGGTCACAGTATGTCTTCATTAACCAGCAAGCCTCATTTTTTAACCACCAATGGTCTAGATTACGTTGCCCCCAGGTCATTTTTACACAGAGACTTTTGGACCCATTAAAAGTTCACCTCTGGGAAGTACAGATACTCAGCACTGTAGAAACAATTAGGATTGAATTTGATGATATATATCCCAAGAACGCGAAAAATTTGCCATATAAATATCTAAATTGCATTTTGGAAGATCATCTGGCCACTTTAGAAACTAACACTGTGATAGCGACTGATGCGTCCGTTTGTGAAGAGAAGGCAGGTGTGGGAATTGTATCATTCTTAGACTGGTCATTCTCGATTAGGTTACCGGACTTCACCCCTATTTACCAGGCTGAATTGCTGGCAATAGTCCTAGCATTGAGTAAATTGCCCCAGTGTCTATCAGCAGTGGTTGTACTAACAGACTGCCTCTCTGTCTGTTCTGCGTTAAGTGCACCTAATTTATCGAGTACCATACAGACGTTCTATTCGATGATTCCCAGGCATGTACGGCTGGTTCGATTAGTGTGGGTACCAGGCCATAGAGGGCTAGCACTCAATGAATATGCGGATGCACTGGCAATATCATCCCATGATGGCCCTATTTTGTCTGTATTGCCCACGTCAGCGTATGTCACAGCAGCGAGATTTGAAAAGCGTACCACGGCCAATAACTTCGATAAATCTCCTTTGTTTTCATCAGATTTCCCACAGCTAAAGTTTCCTTGGAAGAGCAGATGGTGTTCATCTAGGAAGGAAGAAATACTAATTGCAAGGCTACGCTGTCGATTCCCATCACTGAACTTTTACCTTCACAGGTCGGGTCTGTCAGTCACCATTATGCCTCCACTGTAATGAGAGGGAATCTCTGGAGCACTTCTTTTTGACGTGCCGAAGATTTAAAACACAAAGAAAAAGATTACTAGAAGAACCCCTGCGGAAGTTGGGCTTGAATTTGTCACTTCCGGTGATTCTTTCATTTGGGGCAACCATATTTGGTTTTAGCCACAGGAGCGTTTTCAACGCTGTCTCTAATTTTTTACGAGAATCCAAAAGAATTGAATGTTGAGTGTAGCCTCAGTTGTCTTATATGCAACTGTATATATATATTTTTTTTATTGTTCTTGTTGTTTCCATATAGGTTTTCTTTTTCTTCTTTTTTTTCTCTTCTTTAAATCTTGCGAGTTTATGTGTAAAGGCTAAACATTTCATTTCAGCGTTTTCCTTCACTAAGTGAATTAGTTTCCTAAGCAAAGCACCGTCCGCTTCATGGCCTATCCCCCGCAGTGGGTTGAGCCAAAGTACTGAGGAACCAACCAACCAACCAATATTTTGTGCGGCAGGTATCTTCACAATAACCGAAGGTTGGACAGTGCCTCCTTTATGCTCAAGGCATAACTAGCTGAAACGGGCCGGGCCGGGCCCAAAGCTTTCGGGCCCGGGCCGGGTACGGGCCACATTTAAGAACACCGGGCCGGGCTCGGGCGGGCCGGAGCATGGCATTTTCGGGCCGGGCCGGGCCCGGGCCGGAAAAATCGGCCTGTGCAGTGCTCTAGTGCAGAGTGCATTCGATGGCCTGCCTCACCTGGCGGTCGAACAGGCACTAGCAACCTTGGGCGTCGGAGGCCGCATGCTGTGCTTTGTGCAGGGCTTTCTGTCTGGCCGTTTTTTCCGCGTGCGAGTCGGCCGAGCTCTCAGCTCTCCACATCCGGTCACGTCAGGTGTGCCACAGGGCTCTGTACTGAGCCCCTTCCTATTTAACGTCGCCTTGGCACATCTGCCTTCTGCCATCCCTTCCGGACAGCGCTACCCGATCCACTGCTCCATATACGCTGACGACGTCGCCCTGTGGAACTGGGGCCCCACCAGGAATCTGCGCTCTGTCCGATCCTGCCTCCAGGATGCACTGAACGCCGTGGTCGACCACATCGCCTCTGTTGGCCTGGCGGTGTCTTCGGCCAAAACGAAGGCCCTTCTTGTGCACCCTAAGGCGAGAACGCACAGCCGCGTGGCGCGTCTCACCATCGATGGCTCCATGATTCCGTGGGAGACTACAGTGACCTACCTTGGGCTCCGTATCGACCACCGGCTGTCCTGGGCTCCCGCCATCAAAGAAGCCATGGGGATGGTGAAAAGAGTTCAGAAGGCGGTGAAGTGCATCTTCCTGTGCGGCCGCGGCTGCGCACCATCTTCGTCTTCATGCCGCAGCTGCCGCCCACGCGCCTGATGGACGCCCTCTCCTTGCCCGGCTGGAAATCCGACCAACATCTCGAATGGGCGCACTGCTACAGGTCTATCGAGAAGCTGTAGGACCTGTGCCTCCAGCCATGCGCCCTCCTCCGCCGACAGTGAAACCATTGACAGTCACTACCGATCTAGGTCGGCTCTCCAAGCGTCGCTCACCCACCTGCGCTCTCCAGCAGGCAGTCGCCTCCAAGCTAGAGGAAGAGCTGGCTGGTAGGCTTACTGTCTACACGGATGGCTCCGTACTCCCAGCTACAGGCTCCGCCACGGCCGCCTGCGTCATGCCAGCCCTTGGTAGAACGGCCTCCTGTCGTCTCCCCTTTGATGCCTGCTCTACCGCCGCAGAGACGGCCGGTCTCCACCTCGCCGTGGACCTCCTGGCAGCAGACCCCCCATGTGTCCCGTGGCTGTCGCGTGCGACTCACGAGCCGCACTGCAGGCCGTCGCGAAACCGGAATGGGCTGGCTTCGGAACTCAACTGCTGGTCACCAAGCTGCATGCCCTCCTCGCCAGTGGCGTCGATGTCTCCCTGCATTGGGTCCCATCTCATGTGGGTATTCAGGGAAATGAGCAAGCAGACGCACTGGCGAAGGAGGCACATCACTCTACCGTCGCTGTCTGCCGTGCTGTGGTCGCCTCAGACTATTCGAGGCTGACCTTGAGGCGGCTGTTGCTACGCTGCCACCCCGACGAACGTGTGGCCAGGCCGGAACCTCCGGCCCGGCTGCCTAACAGGGGCCTCTCCAGGAGGGAGCGGTCCCTTCTACTGCGTCTACGCATCGGCTGCTCCTGGCCTGCGGCACGACGTCATCGGCTCGGCAGAGCTTCGTCACCTGCGTGCAGTGCGTGTGGGGCAGACGAAACAATTGATCACCTGTTGTGTGTGTGCCCAACGCTTCAAGCACAACGAGCTTCCTTGCTCGCCGCACTCCGTCGCCAGGGTATTCCCGCGGCTACACAGAGGGACCTCCTTTTCCCTGCAAAGCACCACACCCAGGTTTTCAAGGCGGTTCTTCGCTTCCTTGAGGACACTGGCGTCCTCGGTCATGGACAGCATTCCTCCTCTCCTTCTCCTCCCTCTTCTCATCTTTATCTCCCTTTCCCCCTTTCCCCTACAGGCGCTGAGCCGTGCTCCCAATTAGGGTTGCAGAAGTTGCGCCTTTTCCTTTCCTCAACCTCTCCTCCTCCTCCTCCTCGCAAGGCTTTCTCTCAGCGGCCACACACAGTGTTCTCCGCATTTATTCGCGAGATGAATGCATGTTTTGCCGATGCTACAGTGCGAACAGCCAGCATTGATGAAGCCGCACTCACTCTTACAAATATGAAATTAAATAAAAAACAGGAACAGACTCCACCAGGAGTAACAGCGCCAGGGCTGTGCAGAGATACTCGTAAAAGTATTCCGGAATACAGATATCGAAATACATAAACTGGAAGCCTAAAATACAGATACTAAGATACATTTGCCTTTAACGTAACGGGATATTTCGGAGATACTTTTGCAATAAGACAAAAAAAGTATTCCGGAATACAGTTACAGTGATACACGTATACTGGAATACTTTTTTTTATTTGAAGGATGCTCATACTTCGCAAAGACACTTATTAGTGCAGCATAATGTTGTAATTAAAGTTACAGCGCATCGAAACGTTCAGTTCATTTATTTATTTATTACAGTACCTTCAGCGCCATTAAGACATTGCAGGGGAGGGGGTGGATAAAGTACATAATTAGTAATAATGACATAATTACAAGTATCAATTGCAATAAAATACACTATTTCACAGCAACAGTAACAAGGATTGGACACCGAAATCGACATACTTGGTGAACAAACTAAGCTATGCTAGAGATAGCACACTTTAAGCAAATCACTCGTATCACTAATGAACGCCAGTGAACTGAGAAAAAGCACACATTTATTTTGAAGATCTGCTTTGCGGAGAAGGTTGCTGTGTGAGCATCTCAAATAGGCTGTCTTCTAATAGCGTCGGTTCAGCCTCAGCACAAGACTACGAAAGAAAAAAAGTCTGTCTACCGCTGAAGGCGAGCACAAATTCGTGTTATAGTGAATACATTTCGCCTTCATAGCCGGATTGCCCTGCAGCGTGGCGATATCTCTTCTCGGGTCATCTAGATACCGAAACGCTTCCGCCCTTACTTGGGTTGCTCTGACTGTTCAGAATCTGAAGTCTGTCCCCATCTTCGGAACCCTAAGCCGTCTGACCCTGTCGGCTTCAATGATGCTGTCACCACCACCGACGCTACCAGCATCCATTTCAGAAAGCCGCAACAGGCGAAGTCGGTTCCGGCGGTGGGGGAGCCTGCTACCACAAAGACCGTTTCACGCATGTAATCAATTAGGAACGCACCCTGACATTGGAGAGGTGGCTGAAAGCGCATCAAAGATAGCCATCTTCTAGTCACTTCCGCCGCGACTACGGGAACTGCTTTTGGAAGTGCCGCCGCTTTGAGAACTGAACGCACGCGAAGCATTGCACAGCCTGTTCCAAGGCGGTATCCGCGCGGGGGGTCGCGAAGTAATGGCTTGCCACCCGAAAAAAATTAGGCGTGCTGCACTGACCTTGAGAGACCGTGACTTTCGTCGGCAGAGGCCGACAACACTGCCCCTGCGATTCTGCCGTCTGCGGCGTCGCGCGCTTTACCACATGGACCATTCTGTGCTTGAGGGGAAACCATCGCCGCCCTATCTGTCGGCGACCTGCGGCGCGCCTTTGCTTGTCTTGGCACAAACAAGAAAAAAAAAAACGCCATTCCCCCATTGGAAACACGCCTCAACACATTTCCGACACAAAAAACAATGTAACGAGATACCCGTGTCCTGCATAGTATCGCGATAAAGGCGATACATCGTAAATGTATTTCACTACTGAGATACAAATACATTTTTCAAATGTATCTCGATACAGAAATACAGATACTCAAAAGTATCTCTGAAATACTATCGCGATACTCTTGTATCGCGGTACTGCCTAGCCTTGAACAGCGCAATGCAACGCACGATCGCGATTACCGAGTCGCAGCATGATCGCAATACCAGTGAACGAGTTGTCTGTACTTGTGTCTACAGAACAAGTTGTCTAAGCTTGATGCAGAGGTGGCGCCAGGATTTTTTTTTTTGGGGGGGGGAGCTAGGTAGGTGAAATGTGGGGGGGGGGGGGGCGCACCCACGACAAGCGTTCTTCCTTCAGGGGTTCAGGCTGGGAACCTACAGACCTTTTCACAGACGGCTCCCTGGGTGCCGCCATAATCCTCTCTGGACTGCACTAAACAGGCGTGACTCTCCCAAAAATGCACTGCCGAGGTTGTGACATCAGCCTTTGTACTCCCGCGCGCAGCCCAGCACGGCATTTTTTTCTATCCTACATGCATACAACTAGCCGATCACCTCCGCGACCAAAGAAGTCCCGCTCACGCACGCTCTGATGTTCTCCGAAGGCGGAGCCACCGGCCGTCCGGCTAATGACGTCAGTCCGGAGTGCGCGTCCATTGGTGCAGGCTTGCGTGCATCCGACTTTCAGGAGGAAATGCCGCGGACTTCTTTGTTTGCTCCTGGGTGGGCAAAGGAGGGGCAGGCGGAAATCTGACAGGGGTAACTGCCCCACCATCCCGCGCCGCCCCAGACTTGATGTGCCGAAGCCATCCGCTGCTAGCCATTGTCAAGACCATTTTGTTTTAGTTACGAAAGGTAGATTTGAAAACAAATGCACACGGAACACACACACACACACACACACACACACACACACACACACACACACACACACACACACACACACACACACACACACACACACACACACACACACACACACACACACACACACACACACACACACACGAGGGTGTCCCAAATATCACGCAGCACGATTTCAAAAAAAGTCACAGTTTCGCCGCAAGGGCGAAGCAATGAATGCGATAGCAAGGA
This sequence comes from Rhipicephalus sanguineus, assembly GCF_013339695.2. Lineage (NCBI taxonomy): Eukaryota > Metazoa > Arthropoda > Arachnida > Ixodida > Ixodidae > Rhipicephalus > Rhipicephalus sanguineus. The sequence goes on along the minus strand of NC_051177.1, from coordinate 147,377,533 downwards.
ACTAATAGTCTCAGTTGGAACAGCGCTTCTGTTGCAAAGGCGGCCGAAGCAGCGAAGGAAACTAGCGTGCTTCAAGTTTCGAGCTGTGACACTTGATAGTTCGCGCTCATCTTCTGTTTGTTCGTTTGGCGGCGTCCCTGAGCTCGAGTGACATTCGTACGCGCCGTAACATGAGCGCGGACATCACGGTGAAAGCGTGAAACATTCCTCTACCCCTCGCCACGAGAAAACCGCGCGAGCAGACAGCGGAAGGGCAAGCTTCTCCCATGCGCAAATATAAGAAGAAGCGAGCGAGCTCGCCGACGACTTTTAAATGCGCCCGTCGGGATCCTAGCGCCACCTCGCTGGTAATGAAGAAACGCTTATTATCGCCTGCTGTCTCCGAGTCCGTCCAGCGCTAAATGGTGTGTATATAACGCTCGCCGTTAGCTACGTGGAGGATCTGCGTTTCGTGGCGTAGTGGATAGCGCCGCTCGCTGCGGATCAAGAGGTCCCTGGTTCGATTCCGCGCTTCGGAAGCATTTTTCTGAGTTATTTTTCTTTGGGGCCTTTATATATATATACATACTTATACATATACGGTGCATGACGGCGGCGACGGCGACGGCAAAATCCAGCCGAGACTGTCCATATAATTGCTATCGCAATAAAAAGAGGAATGTCGTTACGCGAAACACAAGTTACTAAATTTTTCATTAATGATGTTTCGTTAATTAGTACTAATCATGTTTCTAACTCGACAAATACTCACCTAATCATTAAAATGTCAGTGGGGGATATGTAGGCATGTTCAAATGACATCTAACTTCGCTATTTTGAACAACGTATTAATTGCGTGCTCGCTTTTTTTTTTTTTGGCTAACAAAGAAAGCCCGCGAAATCTGAAAAATGTCACGTGACTAGGCTGCAGCGCGCATCAGGAAGCAGCGCCCTCAAAAAAGATCACTGTGAGGTAGCAAGTCAAGATACGCTCCCACCTTTTGCGGGCGGGAGCGCAGTCACGTGTTAGTTTTCATATTTCGCGTACTTTTTTTACAGCCGACAACAGGGCCGTAGCCAGGGGGATTGAAGGGTTGAACCCCCCCCCCGAAATTTTTCGATTTTGCATGTGCATACATATACACGCACACATACAAACGCGCGAACATACAAAAAGGATGGCCCATCAGTAGCTGCGCTGGGCTAACCCCGTGACGCCTGCAGTGTCTCTGTAAGACAGAAGTGCCAGAAAAGGATCCTCTGCTTTCCTGAACAACTCTTTGACCGTGCGAACCATCCTTTCAACTTCCCGTTAGACTGCGGGTAGTTTGGACTTGAGGTGATGTGTTGGAAGCCATAATGCTTCGCAAAAGTTGCAAATGCGTATGAAGCGAACTGCGGTCCATGTCGCTTCGTACAACTTCGGGAATGCCGAAACGAGCGAAAATGCTTTTGACCGTATTGATGACCGCCTCAGAGTTCCTGCTTCGCATGTAGATGACTTCAGGATCAGGGGCGTAGCCAGAGGGGGGGGGGGGGGTTCAACCCCCCCCCCCCCCGAATTTTTTCAGTTTTGCTGGTGTATATCAACGTTACTATATATACACGCGCACATACAAACGCACGCACGAACATACATAAAGTATGGTTGAACCTCCCCGAAAAAAAATTTCTGGCTACGCCCCTGTTCAGCATGGCGAGAACGATAATCAACTACTCGTAGGTTACTATAGTTGCGTCCTCTGTGACTAAATAAGTACATTCCTACTTCTTGCCATGGTTGCGCTGGAGTTTACGTTACAAAATAACCAATGGCTCACTTCGTTGCGCTCGTGTGGCTGAGCAGTGCCTGCAGCGACTGAATCTTTCTGGTATTTGCTGCGAAAGTCCGTACCACCACACGGAATTCTGTGCTCTCAGCCGGCATCGGCTAATTCCCTGGTGGCCTAAGTTAGAGCGTATCCTTTTGCAGCGAAGCCGGGATGACAAAACGATTGCCTTTTAGCAGGACGCCGTTGCACAAAGAGAGATCACCTCGATGGTTAGGTGAACTTGCTTTTCACAACGCTGTACGACAGAGCTTCTTCGGCCGTCAAGTTGAAAGACGCTAGCACGCGTCGAGCATGAACACCTATGCAGTAAAGAAGCGTTCGTACCCGAACCTCGTCGGTAGCTCGGTGCATTCCTGTAGCGTAGACATAGTCCTCGAACTGCTCAATCCAGGTGGACCACGCACTTGGGTCGTTGAAGTCGAAGCTTGGTGCCTGTTGGAGTCCAGGTACCCCGGCAAACGCAGCGTCGGGCAGGGGCGTAGCCAAGGGGGGGGGTGGTTGGGGGGGTTCACCCCCCCCGAAATTTTTCAGTTTTGCTTGCGTATATATACACGCACACATACAAACATACGCACGAACATACATAACGTATGATTGAACCCCCCCCCCCCCCCGGAAAATATTTCTGGCTACGCCCCTGGCGTCTGGCTTGTCCGCCATTGCAGAGAGCGAACGCCGAACGGTAGCCACTTCTGACACCGTGTACGATACCGGTAGCTGACAGACGCTAGGCGCGCCTACACAAGTGACTCCGAGCGTGTTCGTGAGACCTACCCGTCGTTGTTGAACGTTCACACTCGCGTTATACCGTTGGCGTTGCGCGGTTGGTTAAATTCAACCGAACTCGGCAGATTGTCAGAAGTTCGGCGCCTGTAATTCACGCGTCGAGAAGGCTGCTTTATCACGCCGGAACGGACGTCTGTGCATTTTAAGCAAGCTTTGACATCGTTCTGCAGGTTTGCTTTGTTTTTGTCACTTTATTAGGGTGATATATATTTAAGCCGCGAAATATAACTGGCACTTAATACATGCTTTGCAATTGCAACCTTGAAGTAACCACCTTCCGACTTTGTGCGATTTTCTAGCCGCGTTCGCGCAGCGGGTTTTATACGCCTGTCAAGTCGATATCCTCATTAAAAGAGAGTGCAAGCATGACGCGAGAGCCGAAAAAGCGAGGCGAGTAGTTCATCTTGCTTCACAGTGGTTAAAGCTCAGCTAGCTGTCTTCATCGGCGGGTGATTCTCCAGCGGCACGGATGACTTGACTCTAACCTTCTCAGGAAACAGTGCCATGGCCGTATAATTTCTTTTCTTCGCACGCCGCAGAAGTTTGTTCACGAAAGTACACGGCTGCTACTGTAAGCTGCCATATCAAAACAACAATCATATTGTGACGGAGGCGAGATGACGGTTTAATGGACATTTACACAAGTGAAGTGGCATGGAAACAAGATGGCTGAGAAACCCCACGCGCAAGCGCTTCTCGCTCACTCGTCGTCTTCATCTTCGGAGAGCACCGCTCACATGACGCACCGTGACATCACTCTCCCGCGGCGGAAGCGCCGTCACGGCGCTTGGTATGGCAGGCTTCTCGCTCACTCGTCGTCTTCATCTTCGGAGAGCACCGCGCTAGCTGTGCGTCATGTCCATGACGCACCGTGACAATATTGCTACGGTATGAGCCGGGCTGTGGTATGAGCCGGGTATGTGGAGGAGGAAGACGAAGTGGTCTGGTGCGGCCTGAGGATTTAACTCACTCTTTCTCTTCCTTTTTTTTTTCTATCTCTTTAGCATTCAATTGGGAAACCGCAAACACAAATAATATTCTCGCTTACCTAAAAATTATCTCTTTAGAATTATCCTTTTTTTTTTCATTCACAAATCCTACTGCCGCACGATTCGTGGCCGATCCCCCGTGGTGGGTTGTGCCATTCCTCTAGGAACAACCAACCAACATACTCCATCTTTACGTCTGATTGCCGTGTCTCATTTTCATCCCGTAAATAAACACAGTCAAACTTTATCCAACGGTAACGGTATTGTGGTGGAGGTCCGGGGTAATCAACCGAGCAACACGATCCTGCAAGCGCCCGATCTACGCCGAAGCCGCCGCCTTGCTGGACTGCCCCCGCTACCACTGGCGGTTGAGATGTCTCACGGCGAAGACGGAAACCGGATCCCCGCAGCTGCAGACCTTGCACCAGCCCCAGCAGCACCGCTAGTGCCAGCTTCGGGCGCGCCTGGTCCCTGGTTGCGTCAGGACCTGAGAGTGCCTCGCACATTCGGTGGCAAATCTGGCGAGGATGAGGACGACTGGCTCACATACTACAAACGGGTGAGCAAGTACTACCAATGGGACGCGGCGACCCCGCTGTCCAATGTAGTATTCTTCTTGACAGACACAGCGCATCGTCTGGTATGAAAACCACGAGAATGCCCTCACGTCATGGGATCGCTTCGTGTCCGAAATAAGGGAGTGCTTCGGAGATTCCGTAGCAAAGAGAAAGCAAGCGGAACAAACGCTGCTGCAGAGAGCCCAGATCCCGGGAGAGACGTGCACGACCTATATCGAGGCTATCTTGAAGCTCTGCAAGACCGTCAACCCTTCTATGTCAGAGGAGGACAAAGTTGGCCACCTACTGAAGAGCATTGCCGAGGATGTATACCAGTTCCTCATCGGCAAAGAGAGCCTTGGCACATTCCGACGTCATACGCTACTGTCGCACATTCGAGACCCTCAAGATGCGGCGTATAACTCCCAAGTTCGGTCGCCTACCGAATGTAACCACCGTTGCGAGTGTTGACGAACACACGCCGTTTGATCTCGCGTCGACAATACGCGAGATCGTTCGAGAAGAGCTCACTCGACATGCTCGCCTGACGCCGTACGAAGTTACACCCGTGCCGCATCCCTCTTACCGTCACGTGTCAATTGCCGCAGCAGGCGTCGATGACTACTACAGGTCGGGCTCACCACCGAGGCCACAGCGCAATAATTACCCGGTGCCAAGGTACGAACACCGCTTCAGTTACCCCCTTCAGTCGACTCGGCCAACACCTATCAAGACCCGAACGCCACCACCACGTCAGCGCAATGCCTTCCAGAAGTACAGTGCGTACCGCCAATCTCCTGTGTGTTACCGTTGCGGCGTCACCGGGCATATATAGCTCGGTTCGGTCGTCGACAGAGAGAGCCGACCTCACGGTATGGTTCCCCATCAGCGTTTCCTCCATCGGCCACTGGTCACAACAGTGGTCATCGGCCCGCCTATTTCAGGAGTAGCTCATGCGGACAGAGTCGCCGTAGCAGTTCTCCCGCTTCCGACCGTAGTTTGACGCCTCCGTCGGGCCGAATGCATCGCTCGCCTTCACCGGGACGACCTAAAGGACGACCGGGACGACGACTGTCATCACTAGAGGCCGGATTTTTAGGCACAAAAAAAAAGCTCGTTTTAGGCGCCGAAAATAGGGAGGCAAAACATTGTTTTAGGCTTCCAAAATCGTAAATATAGGCACAATAAATTTTCACATAAATGCAGATAATTTCAAACGAATACGTGCGCGACCTCTATCTACGACAGGAAAACAAAAATCTTATTGCTCAGGATGGGACAAAGGCGCCAACATTCGAACATAGCCTGCTTTGTCCCGCACGGTTCGCCCTCCCCTGTTCTGCAGAGTGAGTGAAGTGTCCACTGTCGAATCAACACACTCCTGAGTGTTTTTCCGGCACGACTAAAATGTGCAGAGCAGGAGCAGACAGCAGACCACTGATCTCCACTGGGAGGAGCTGGATGGCGCATCGAGCACGCGGGCGTGAAGCAACCGGAAGCCGCCGTTTTTGTCCCGGAAGAGAGCTTTTCTCTTCTTTTTTAAAGAAATACCTGCCTGTAGCGCAGTAAACTGTACGAATCGACCGGAAAGGTCGTCAGGGAAGACATTTCACGCGTCAGTACCTCAAAGTTGCATTACTTTTTGCGCATTTTGTACGTTGCAGCACTCCGCCGTATTCGGACGGTGTCGGCACGGCGTCTGTCATCTTTCGTGTGGCGTTCGTCGGCGTCTAAAGTGAGGCGTAATCACAGAGTTTGAAAAAATAAAAACGATCATAACAACAGCTGCCACCCGAGAATATTTGAATTGCGCGACTGAGACGGACAGAAGACGCCAGCTTCCGGGACAAACAGGGGACCTTCCGGTGGCTCCACAAGCGCACGCCTCGCAGAGCGGGGATGCGCCGTCCAGCCTTTTTAATGGAGGTCAGTGGAGCAGACAGCCAGATTGCTAAAATACCAGGAGGGAGGGAGTCCTCCTATTGGCCGGGTCGAATTGCGTAGAGCCAATTTCTCCCCTGTCAGTGAACCACTGGCGTAATCAGGCGAGGGGGGTGGGTTTCAACCTCCCCCTTCCCTAAAATTTCCAGTTTTGCGTGTGTGTATATATACGCACACATACAAACCCATGCACGAACATATAAAAAGTATGGTTGTACCCCCCCTCCCCTGAAAACGATTTCTGGCTACGCTACTGCAGTGAACACCTTAAAAAGTACAGGGGTGGTCAAAAGTTCCCAGGCGGCAACGCCCGGCCGCGGAGCAGCGGCTCGCTGTTATCGGGGCGCTGCGATCGCAATCACGCCTTGGCGCACGCTGGCGTCGAGCGTGTGCGTGGGGGGAGGGGGCAGAGGCTCCGGAAGTCTATCGCGGCAGGGGGGGGGGGGGGCTCGAGATAACCGCTAAGCCACGATTTCCGGCTGGTCACAGGATAACGTTTAGAGCCATATTCTAATGTGCGCACACAAACAAGTGCGCACGCGCGAAAAATACACACGTGCACGCACGTTTCTGGTTTGTTTAGCGTACGTGTGACTTTACAGAGAAGATTTGTCAGCTTTAGGATGGGCATCTCAACCATTACCATTAGTATCCTTTCTTTTTACTCTGCTAACTTTTTCTATTAAATTGGGAGCAAATTTCTCGTAGTAATTTGCATTTTCTGAATAAGTAAGACATCTTTCGCTATAGTTTATGCATATCCATAGCAATAACGCAACTCCAAACAATCCTGTTGGTTGTGTATACGGTTTAGGTCACGATGTCAAAGGTTGTCTCTATAATTTCACTAAGGCTGCACAATAAAATATATGCATACTTGCTACTTAGCTGCTTTGAAATGGCTGTTTCCTCTACCGTTGCTTATGACTGATTTTTTAAATATTACCTTAAATGAGCAAGAGGCTTGTTTTTTTAGTGTATTTCTAGCGTCACATCAATAAAGACGTCATTTCCCGTCTTCAAACAAAAACAGTCACACATAAATTAGAACGATTTACACCAACAATGTTTATTTACTAAAGTGAGCCGTCACAATAACAAACATGATCTGTTTAATCATGTGACACACATCATATGAACAACGGAAAGATGCACTTCATTAAAAAATTTCCATAGGGCAAGCGTCCCCCTTCATGCATTTAGCTCAGCACTTCCGTACGCAAGAAAAAATTAATTGCCGATAGTATGTCAACTGAAGTTATACAATGTAGACGAATGCAGATTTAATGATGCAGATAAGCACAAATGGTATAAGTTCGAACAAAAGGTAATGTATCATGGACTCACAAATAGGTGTTACACATTATTCTGTACGATGACATAGTGCATTACGGAAATGGCAACAGCTAGAAATATGCGGAATAGGGAAGGAAACAAATATACATCTATATTGGACTGATAATCAAATGCGCCGGTGCGTCGATTACAAACACAGGACACTCAGTACTCGACCATATAACTGGGTTGCGAAAAAAAAAACAGCTAGCATGAACCAAACGTTGCTGAGCGTTCGGCCGTTTTCGTTATAAATTCGTTCATGACTTTATCCAGAGATAACTTTCCTGTTCTTTCCCGGTGGGTGTGCAGGAGGAGAAGATGAGTGAGACGGGCCTGCGTCATGCGACTGCGAAGATATGTCTTCACTCGCCGGAGCGCACTAAAAGAGCGCTCTCCTGATGCCGCTGATGCGGGTACAGTCAACAAAAGCTGCACAAGTTTCACAACCTGGTCCCAAAGATTCCGAACTGTTTGAGACTCGGACCTCAGTTGTTCAGCCACATCTTCAACAGTGTTCACACCTGCCCCAGAAATAACTGTTGGAAGGAGTAGAAGCTGTGCCGAAAGCCTGTCTAGATCAAAATCTGTGCTGTGGACTCCGAGAGCCTTCTTTCAGTGCCTCCTCGGTTAATCGCTGTCCACGTGTACTGTTGACGATCGCGCATTCAAGCTTTGCTAGATAGTCCATGCCTGTTTGGTCAAACCGATTTTTTACTTCGGATGTCACGCAGTCAACTGCCGCAAAGTACTCTTTTCGGAGCTTTGTCTTTGCATCCAATACCACTGGAGGAGCAGGCTTAATTGAATGCTCAAATCGCGTGGGCGGTTTTACGCGTGTGGCGACCGCGGTTTCACTCTGATCAAGGCCCAACCTCATGGCGGCATTTTGTGTTTCTTCAAAAACTCGATCAAAGCCGTCCTCTGTTCTCAGGTTCGCCATGGTCTGACACAGTGCTTTAGCTGCCTGTTTGGTTCCGGTCGCACTGTACTTGGGACTCTGAAGAGCCCTGGCAAGTTGCTCGCATGGGCCAAACAGTTCTTTGGACATGTTTAATCCGAATAGAGTATGAAACTTCTGCAGCTGCTTTTCGTACCCTCTCATAATCCCTCTCCGATCATCTATAAGTGATCCTGGAGTTTGTAACAGCTCCTGCATCGTAGCCTGAACCCTTTCATAGTTCTCGGTGAATCGTTTAACTGAATTCACTCTCACTGCCCACCTCGTTGGACACAGTGGTAGAAGACTGCTTGCCTTTGCAGATATTGCGCGTGCATCATCAACGCATGGAGGAAGAACGATGCCGCTGTACGTGGCCTTCCGTTTCGCAGAAGTAAGGATTGCGTTGGAAACGTCTTTCACGGCGCATAGCGCATCTGCAACTATTACGCTGCTACGGCCGACTTCCTGGAGAGCCAAATCTAACGAATGACTGGCGCAGCGCACGTAAATTGATTTCGGCTGAACGTCGACGATCCTCTTTTGAACTCCAGAGAAGCGCCCAGACATGTTGGCTGCACCGTCGAAGCAGTGACCACGCAAACGACTCAAATCGAGCCCTATAGACGCACAAGCATGTCCTTTACAGCTAAGAACAGCGTGTTGGCCTTAGAGTCTGGGGGGCTGTAAACTCCGATAAACTCTTCATGAACTTCCAGTGAGGCATCTTCCACCCAACGCAAGCAAAGTGTAAACTGTTCGTCCCCCGCCACGTCCGTGGTCCCATCAGCGATTATTCCAAAAAATGGAGTCACTTTAATGTCTTCCAAGATTTCGCGCTGTAGTGTGTGAGCCATGATCTTGATGATTTCATTCTGAATGTCACTATTGCTCAGCCACTTGTCCCTTCGGCTTAGCCATGTCTTAAGAGCAGGTACGTCTTCACAGCGCTCCTGTAATACGTCCACCAGGTTGCCGAACTGCTGAGTGTGTCCTAGAAGGGCCTGACCGGTGCGGCAGAGGTAGCGAATGGAACTCACGATAACGCGAAGAGCTTCCCTAGACTCACGTTGCTGCTTAGCGCAATTGCTTGTGAGGAGCTCAACAACACGTGCCCCTTTGGCTTTACTCAGCTGCTGCTGCTGTACAGCATCGACATGGTAAGTGCTTTTTTCGTGGCACCGAAACTTCTCAAGGGCGTTCTTCCAATTAGAAAAACCATTCTGCAGGAAGCTAAGCTCCAGCCCGGGCCCAGTGGCTCTCCTTTCTTTGAATGCAACGCGTGACAAAGCACCATGTCGCGCTCGGCGTCATAATGGAGCCATGGAAACTTCACGAACCATGCGTGCTGGCAGGACCTGTTACATTTGCCCCTTGGAAAGACGTAGCTCTTGGCTGGTACGAACTTGGTAGGTGGCGGTGCGTCTTCTCCACGAGGGCAGTAAGCATCCGGTGAACATGACCTAGAAGGAGCCGCCGCATGTACGAGGTCATCCGCAGCATCAACGGTGGCCGGGTCCACAAGTACTTTCTGCATTTAGAAGTAAGAACAACCTCCTCAAAAGACGAAGTGGCGACGCTGCGCGTTGCATGGATGGAAAAATGTTATTTCGTCAGAAAACAGTTGGGGACGAAACAGTTGGGGACGATGGCCATCAACCCAAGGTTGACGACGACCTGTGTGGCCCACTCCACGACCCTTGTCTGGACGACTGGGTCTGAGCTGGTCAACACGGCCTCCCACTGCTCGAGAGAGGGATCATGCATAATATCCGCCGGTGGCGGCACCGTGCTACATTCCCACAGTATATGGTCATAACTTGCCACTGCCTGGCACCATTTGCATTGTGGCTTAATCTCCTCGGGGTATATTTTGCTCAACACGTATGCAAGGGCGTCCGCAGAACTTTTTGCAGGGGGGTGCATACGCAGGGGGGGGGGGGTCATTCAGCACTGGCAGCGTTTCTTTAACTGCCGTGACATGAGAGGCAAGATTAGTCAGTAGTTTGTAAGTTGCGAAACTGAATGGCAAACCTGAAGGCCAGGACCTGAGTGTGCTAATCCAGCTGTGTAGCTTATCGCAACTGCATAGAAAAATATTATCCGAAATTCCAAGGGGGGGCAGCTGCCCCCCTTGCACCCCCCTCCGGACGCCCATGCACGTATGGGTTGGGAAAAGATCGCGTCTGCAGTTTTCTCCAGACGCATTCCTGCGCCTTAGTCAACCGCTTGTGCGGGGGCGGATAAAGCCTACGCTCTAGTTTATAATGATTGGTAATGTCGTGAAAGGACACCAGCCCATCTCTCGCGGATCTCCCCGGAACGAGCGGCTCACCTGCCCGGCTGACGAAACCTCGAGCATTCAGGTGAGCCGCCTCGTTCCCAGGGTTTCCAGAGTGTGCTGGTACCCAGACAATTTCTATTTCTCGAATTTCTCGCCCCGCGGCTCGGTGCAGCAGTCCTGCGGCGGTGACCGATATTCTGCCCCTCGCCAGATTTCGAATGGCTGTGTTTTCGAATCACTTAGAATCAGGTCAGACTGAGAATTAGTAATAGCTATAGCGCTATTGCCGCTTCCTCAGCAGTTTCTGAGGAGCGGGTTTTGAGGCGACCAAGCGTCCCCGCCTGTCCACCACCACAATCGCAAATGCGTCCTTGTCCTTATATTCCGCGACGTCTGTATAGACTGCCGATTTGTACTCCCCATATTGAACACGTAAATTTCTGGCTCTTGCCTGCCTGCGTCCCTCATGGTGGATCGGATGCATGTTCTTGGGCAAAGGCTTTATGTACAAGGCCTTGTGTAATTCTCGCCGCACCTGAGTTTTAGTGTCACCAGCCGGAGCCTCGGCGCTAACGCCAATCCTTTCCAATATATCCCTGCCAGTTTTCGTTGTCGAAAGCCTAGCGTGCTGCATCACCAGGTGCGCCGTTTCGCGCACCTTTTCGCGCTCTGCTGCTTTCTAGCCGCCTGTCAAACGTGATTAGCTCGGAGCCTCAGACGAAAGAGACTGCAAACGCGGCGTCTTGATGCTCCACCAGTATACCAGCTCAAGTGACGAAAAAGACGCTGACTTGTCTCCTACTGCCCTCGCGCGCGACAACGCGGCGTCTCGCCAAACATCTCCCGCCCCATGTGCTGTCGTGCCTAGTGTCCCCGGGCAGTGGACAGGAGAGGCCTGTTGCTTGTGGGGTTACTTCGCCGTGTTTGAATTCTGTCGAGCCAAGTGACCGCTGGTTCTTGTGCCTTTGGTCCTGGCGCCCTGTCCCTGGCTTTGCCTGGCTTCGCACGTTTCGTCGGTGCTCTGCGTAATCCGAGCGTCGGTGAGTGGTTTCTTCTTATTCCTCTTTTCTGTCTAAGTGACTGTCAAATCGTTTTCGTGTGTACAGTATATCCAGGCTTATGCGTAAACACATATTATTTACAACTGTATCTGTACTAGCAACATCGCCGTCAACACCTCTGAAGGTGGCTGACCAGCGAAGCTGTGTTGGGCACCCATGCCGACCGAGAGCGCTCTGTTGGTTACGATTCCGAGCAGAAAACCAGCGATTTTCCACGCAGGAAATTTTCAGCCGTCGTTTTGGAAGACAGGAAAAATAGGAATCTATGGGATATTTCAGAGAATTTTAAGAATGGTGAAATTTGTCTATGATGACCAAAACACAGCGGTCGCTGTGCGCTTTTGAGTTGTGCGAACGGTTCTCGCGCATGCAGCACGCAAACCCTTAAGATTGGTTTCTGATAATTATATGGAGTGATTTCTATTTCTTTCTCAGTGTTAGACTCGAAACCCACTTATGAACATTACACTTAGAGCACACGAGTTAAGAAGGCCATTCTTTTTAGCGCAGGCGGTACTCATGATTTTAATAGTCGTAAACATGCAGGGAAACATGCCGGGTTGTGCAGGGAAATATGCTGTGACAGTTTGAAGCACGAAATAATGCCCGAAATAATGAATTTTCATGTCCCAGATTGGGAATTCTTGGGCGTAGTACGGAACATCACTGCAGAAAACACTATCACGCGGAGCAGAGCAGATGACATGGAATCTAATCGCCGTTTTCACTCGATCAACGCAAACACACACACACACACACACACACACACACACACACACACACACACACACACACACACACACACACACACACACACACACACACACACACACACACACACACACACACACACGCACGCACGCACACACACGCACACACACTAAAGATTGTTTTAAAAAAATCTTTTATCCTCCGTTGGACGAATTTTAGTTGCCGATTCACAGATTGCGCGCACAACTCTTCATGGAGAGGCTCGTTGGTAAAGGCACTCTTTTTGCCTTCACCCTCCACCGCTCGAGCCGGCGCCTTTGTTTACAAATATGCCGTTTGACTTTTTTTGTCATTGATGTACAGCTCCTGCTGTTAAGATCTGCACATCTTAGTATTTGATACTCTCTCAGTTTGTGGCTCTTAACGTAGGCGGCTTCGCACGTTCGTTGTGTTTGTATTCCGGCTGTTGGTTAGTCGTTGCATGAAATCTTTTGTTTTGTTCCATTCGAGAGTGTGTATTCTCGTACTGCTACCGCTGACTTTCTCGGATATTAAAATGCGAACCTGTCACTGCCGACCGTCGACCGGAGCTCGCTGAAAGATACATCACTGCGTGGCACCGCGGCCTGTGACAATATTAGTGCCAAAGGTTAAATTAAAAAATAGACCAGTTATTCAAGAAAGGTTGAAAGCTTATTTGGGTTTTCGACAACTATATCTTTTGCAAAGAAAATATTATCAACAAAATTGCGAGATCTTTTGATGATTTGCACGATTGAATTGATGTACAGACAACTTGTCACTCATATTGCACAGTCGTGTAGAGAATGTTCTGTACATAGTTTTCAAGTGACGTCCCAGACAGGTTCTCTGCGCCGTGTACTCCAACATAGCAGCCACCGTGACTTTTCATCTCATTAGAGAGTGTCAGTGCAGAGAAGGACAGAGAGTCTTTCGGTCTCCGCGTTCTATTGTGCTCTCCCCGCTTTCTTCTGTTCGCCAGCCGCGCCACGGGGGAACACAAAGGCACGCGAGGGGGCACCAGCGCTAATCTGATGTCACGGTTTCTCGCTCAGCGAGTATCTCAACCGGCCTGTACTCCAAGATGGCAACCACGGTGACGTCACTTGAGATAAAGAAGTAGAGTTGGGCTTAATTGGCATGCGATGCGTAGCTTAGACAACAGGTGGAAAATGCGAGTAACTGAATCGATACCGAGAGACGGAGTTTGGAGGCAAAAAAATTAGGTGGCAAGGTGTCCTGCAGCAGGCATCCACAAACTGATGATGATGAAGATGAAAGGATAAGAACAGCAGATGCGATAACTTTTATGCTCATCTTGCCCAACGACACTTTTAAAAGAGTTCCTTATTTTATGATTCAATATCGAGGTCACGCTGATTTGGTTATACCAGTTACGCCATGCAGAGCTGGTGTTTGGCCAGTAACAGATTGAAATACCCAATCGCAGTAATATGGGACATTCTTTGTATTCTGGAAGCAAACTTTAATTACTATGTTATTCCAGCATGGGGCTGTGCTTAATTTTTTTTTTTGCAACGCTGTTGAATTGTATAATACAACTACGCGTTGTGAAGTTAGGCAGAAAACGTTAACATAAGATGGTTTTCAATGAGACGGGGATGTAGTGTCATTTTCTCCTTTTCACACGATATTGAATATGAAGACGCTCGTTTTTAGTTATGCGTTTATGATTGTCTTGTTTTGCAGTTCTGAAGCAGCCCTAAACGCAATGGAAAGATACTTGATTAAGAAAAGGAAGGCTCCTGATATTGAACATGAATCTTCGCCCTGTCCATCCCCCAGCACTTGATGGCGCGGGGTCAAGGAAGCGGACTTACGGTAAGAATGCATATACCTTTATTTCAAGAAAAAAAAAGCGGCAATATTGTTTTCAGTTCTAAAATATCAGTGAAAATGGCAAGCAAATAGACCAGCAAAAAAAAAAAGTTGAGAAAATAACAAACTTCAGTGTTTTTAGGCCTCTTTATGGGTGGCGATATTTTGGAAATTCATTTTCTTAGTTCTCGATTTGTATTCGACAAATCACTATCAAAATTATCAAATTTGGAAAATGTATTATTGCCTGCTATATGGTGCGGGCCGAGGTTTTATTCTTTTTTCATACCTCACAATAAAGAATGCTGCTAGGTCGCCTTGGATTGTGGTAGCTAATGAACCGTTTGTGGATGTTCAAACCCAAGTGCCCTAGAATCCTGTAAAAGTTGCAACGCGCAGCGTCGCCACTTCGTCTTTTGAGGAGGTTGTTCTTACTTCTAAATGCAGAAAGTACTTGTGGACCCGGCCACCGTTGATGCTGCGGATGACCTCGTACATGCGGCGGCTCCTTCTAGGTCATGTTCACCGGATGCTTACTGCCCTCGTGGAGAAGACGCACCGCCACCTACCAAGTTCGTACCAGCCAAGAGCTACGTCTTTCCAAGGGGCAAATGTAACAGGTCCTGCCAGCACGCATGGTTCGTGAAGTTTCCATGGCTCCATTATGACGCCGAGCGCGACATGGTGCTTTGTCACGCGTTGCATTCAAAGAAAGGAGAGCCACTGGGCCCGGGCTGGAGCTTAGCTTCCTGCAGAATGGTTTTTCTAATTGGAAGAACGCCCTTGAGAAGTTTCGGTGCCACGAAAAAAGCACTTACCATGTCGATGCTGTACAGCAGCAGCAGCTGAGTAAAGCCAAAGGGGCACGTGTTGTTGAGCTCCTCACAAGCAATTGCGCTAAGCAGCAACGTGAGTCTAGGGAAGCTCTTCGCGTTATCGTGAGTTCCATTCGCTACCTCTGCCGCACCGGTCAGGCCCTTCTAGGACACACTCAGCAGTTCGGCAACCTGGTGGACGTATTACAGGAGCGCTGTGAAGACGTACCTGCTCTTAAGACATGGCTAAGCCGAAGGGACAAGTGGCTGAGCAATAGTGACATTCAGAATGAAATCATCAAGATCATGGCTCACACACTACAGCGCGAAATCTTGGAAGACATTAAAGTGACTCCATTTTTTGGAATAATCGCTGATGGGACCACGGACGTGGCGGGGGACGAACAGTTTACACTTTGCTTGCGTTGGGTGGAAGATGCCTCACTGGAAGTTCATGAAGAGTTTATCGGAGTTTACAGCCCCCCAGACTCTAAGGCCAACACGCTGTTCTTAGCTGTAAAGGACATGCTTGTGCGTCTATAGGGCTCGATTTGAGTCGTTTGCGTGGTCACTGCTTCGACGGTGCAGCCAACATGTCTGGGCGCTTCTCTGGAGTTCAAAAGAGGATCGTCGACGTTCAGCCGAAATCAATTTACGTGCGCCAGTCATTCGTTAGATTTGGCTCTCCAGGAAGTCGGCCGTAGCAGCGTAATAGTTGCAGATGCGCTATGCGCCGTGAAAGACGTTTCCAACGCAATCCTTACTTCTGCGAAACGGAAGGCCACGTACAGCGGCATCGTTCTTCCTCCATGCGTTGATGATGCACGCGCAATATCTGCAAAGGCAAGCAGTCTTCTACCACTGTGTCCAACGAGGTGGGCAGTGAGAGTGAATTCAGTTAAACGATTCACCGAGAACTATGAAAGGGTTCAGGCTACGATGCAGGAGCTGTTACAAACTCCAGGATCACTTAGAGATGATCGGAGAGGGATTATGAGAGGGTACGAAAAGCAGCTGCAGAAGTTTCATACTCTATTCGGATTAAACATGTCCAAAGAACTGTTTGGCCCATGCGAGCAACTTGCCAGGGCTCTTCAGAGTCCCAAGTACAGTGCGACTGGAACCAAACAGGCAGCTAAAGCACTGTGTCAGACCATGGCGAACCTGAGAACAGAGGACGGCTTTGATCGAGTTTTTGAAGAAACACAAAATGCCGCCATGAGGTTGGGCCTTGATCAGAGTGAAACCGCGGTCGCCAGACGCGTAAAACCGTCCACGCGATTTGAGCATTCAATTAAGCCTGCTCCTCCAGTGGTATATTGGATGCAAAGACAAAGCTCCGAAAAGAGTTGTTTGCGGCAGTTGACTGCGTGACATCCGAAATAAAAAATCGGTTTGACCAACCAGGCATGGACTATCTAGCAAAGCTTGAATGCGCGATCGTCAACAGTACACGTGGACAGCGATTAACCGAGGAGGCACTGAAAGAAGCTCTCGGAGTCCACAGCACAGATTTTGATCTAGACAGGCTTGCGGCACAGCTTCTACTCCTTCCAACATTTATCTCTGGGGCAGGTGTGAACACTGTTGAAGATGTGGCTGAACAACTGAGGTCCGAGTCTCAAACAGTTCGGAATCTTTTCGACCAGGTTGTGAAACTTGTGCAGCTTTTGTTGACTGTACCCGCATCAGCGGCATCAGGAGAGCGCTCTTTTAGTGCGCTCCGGCGAGTGAAGACATATCTTCGCAGTCGCATGACGCAGGCCCGTCTCACTCATCTTCTCCTCCTGCACACCCACCGGGAAATAACAGGAAAGTTATCTCTGGATAAAGTCATGAACGAATTTATAACGAAAACGGCCGAACGCTCAGCAACGTTTGGTTCATGCTAGCTGTGTTTTTTTTTTTTTTTTCGCAACCCAGTTATATGGTCGAGTACTGAGTGTCCTGTGTTTGTAATCGACGCACCGGCGCATTTGATTATCAGTCCAATATAGACGTATTTTTGTTTCCTTCCCTATTCCGCATATTTCTAGCTGTTTGCCATTTCCGTAATGCACTATGTCATCGTACAGAATAATGTGTAACACCTATTTGTGAGTCCATGATACATTACCTTTTGTTCGAACTTATACCATTTGTGCTTATCTGCATCATTAAATCTGCATTCGTCTACATTGTATAACTTCAGTTGACATACTATCGGCAATTAATTTTTTCTTGCGTGCGGAAGTGCTGAGCTAAATGCATGAAGGGGGACGCTTGCCTTATGGAAATTTTTTAATGAAGTGCATCTTTCCGTTGTTCATATAATGTGTGTCACATGATTAAACAGATCATGTTTGTTATTGTGACGGCTCACTTTAGTAAATAAACATTGTTAGTGTAAATCGTTCTAATTTATGTGTGACTGTTTTTGTTTGAAGACGGGAAATGACGTCTTTATTGATGTGACGCTAGAAATACACTAAAAAAACAAGCCTCTTGCTCATTTAAGGTAATATTTAAAAAATCAGTCATAAGCAACGGTAGAGGAAACAGCCATTTCAAAGCAGCTAAGTAGCAAGTATGCATATATTTTATTGTGCAGCCTTAGTGAAATTATAGAGACAACCTTTGACATCGTGACCTAAACCGTATACACAACCAACAGGATTGTTTGGAGTTACGTTATTGCTATGGATATGCATAAACTATAGCGAAAGATGTCTTACTTATTCAGAAAATGCAAATTACTACGAGAAATTTGCTCCCAATTTAATAGAAAAAGTTAGCAGAGTAAAAAGAAAGGATACTAATGGTAATGGTTGAGATGCCCATCCTAAAGCTGACAAATCTTCTCTGTAAAGTCACACGTACGCTAAACAAACCAGAAACGTGCGTGCATGTGTGTATTTTTCGCGCGTGCGCACTTGTTTGTGTGCGTGCACATTAGAATATGGCTCTAAACGTTATCCTGTGACCAGCCGGAAATCGTGGCTTAGCGGTTACCTCGAGCCCCCCCTGCCGCGAAAGACTTCCGGAGCCTCTGGAAAGGAGAGCGTTGAGTTGCAGCAGTGAAACTTCGTTACGTTGTAATCACGGATCAACACGCTTCGTTATATTGAGGCCGCCCCCAGGGGCGTAGCCAAGGGGGGGGGGGGGTTGGGGGGGTTCAAACCCCCCCCGAAATTTTTCAGTTTTGCTTGCGTATATAGGCACGCACACATACAAACGCACGCACGAACATACATAAAGTATGGTTGAACCCCCCCCCCCGAAAAAAATTTCTGGCTACGCCCCTGGCCGCCCCTTTCAGTTTCGCTGGTGCAAGACCGCTGACTTTTATCTCATAAGGGCGCACGACGCTGCTCCGTGGTCCCTTATGGGCTGCAGCAATAAGCGCAGATTCTGTCTCAATCACAAAGTTGACACTCCTGTTTGACAGCGATTCAACTGGTTTAAATTTCGCGCCGTGAAGCGCTCTGCGACCTGGCGATAAAAAATAATACGTAGCTTCTTTTTTTTTTCTTTTTTTGCTGCTGCTTTACGTTTTACCATATGACTCGTAAATGATGATTATTCATTTTGAAAAAGTGTTTCTCACCGTGAACGTGCCGATAGTGACGCTTTTGTAACTTGTTTTAGGTTACGCTGCACTCTGCGGAACAGCTGTCCAGCTGTTCTCTGCATGGTTCTCTGGGTCCTCCGCTTTGCATGCGTCAGCATTGTTTGGCTCCACAGTTTCGGTTGTTGGCGAGCTCCAGCAAATGGACCAGAAAGAGAGCTTTCAGAGGTAATCGGTTTGCTACCAAGAAGAGCGGTGAGAAACCGGCACGAAGTGCGAACGTTACGAGACTTGGCGAGAGGATCGGGCGGGGATCTTTCGATGCAGACAGCACGCGATGCACAGTACAGGGATGCAACAGCTGCGCCAATTTGATACAATTCCTTATTTTTGCGCCAAGCTGAGCCAAAACCGTGAAACTGGTTAAAATTGCGCCTCGCTGCGCCAAAATGCCCTACCAGTTTAAAATTTTCCCAGTTGCGCAAATTTGATCAAGAAATGGAGGCCGCGTTGGTCATCTGCAGCGTGGGCATCGTCATCTAATACAGACGCGCAGACCCTAACCCTAACCCCTCGCGAAAGAAAAAAAAAGAAGTCAGTTTCACCTCAAGGGCTTGCCTCAACGCCGCCTCACGGTGTTGAGGCAAGCGTCCCCTCATGGGAGGCCTAGGCCCGGCCACTTAAACCTGCTGGTTTCCCTTAATAAAGTTTATTCCTCCTCCTCACCTCAAGGACGAAGCAATGAATGCGATAGCGACAAATTGTAATGTTATACGAAGTGAGGCTGGCAGGAAACTGTTTTGCATCCGCTCTCGCGTAACTCTACAAAACGTTGGTGTAAGAGAATACGGCCGCTCCAGGGAAAGATGCTCTTTCTGCACAGTGTCTTCGCACTGAGAGCGCAGCACGTAGCAGGATATACGAGCCGTCCGCTGATGGCTGCCGAGATAGCGCGCGCGCCAGCGATCACAACCGCGACCTTAGAATCAAAGTTCAAAGTTGCTACTCGAGCGACAGCCTCCCCCGCCCCCCACTCGCGTCTTTTCATGCTCGTTCAAGACGGGCGGGGCGTTTCCTCTATGCTTTGATGGCAGGCTTCCCGAGCGGAGTGGTGTTATCGCATACGCCCTCCGAGCGACGAAGATGGGCTGGCTCGTTTGATATCTGCTTCAGTCGCGTTCGGCGCCCGCATTCGCGTGCTTTTACGTGCGGTAGAACATGCTATGCACAGGAATATGTTATCACTTTGGACTTTATACAGGAGATGACGGCAAAAACTCGTCGAGAGTGTCCATATAGTTGCTATCGCAATAGAAAAGGACAGTAGTTCTCACATTTCCTGATGCCTGTTTTATTGCGTGCAGAACGCTTTTTAAGCCACTTTTGCCGCAGTACACTGGTGTCCTGCGGAAAAGCATAGTGAGATTTAGAAGGGGCTATTAGTACTAGCTGTCAGGGACACACATTTTGTTCCTTAATTACTCATTCGTGCATGCGCCGTGTAATTACGAGTACTATTATGATCGCTGACGTCTAAAAATTATTGGCGATCATTTGGAGCTGCTGTGTATGGCGTTTCTGTGGCCTTGAGGAACAATAGACAAAAGCATATGCCAGTTTTCTTTTTTCGCTACCCCCACTTGCTCCTGCTTTACAAATCTCCCAAATTTCCTGGTTGCCAGGTTCGCAGGTCCACATTAGCATTTCCAGTGCATGTCGAATTATTTGACAGGTCCTGCAAATGCTAATGTGGACTTAGTCATTGTTCGCACCGTGGGGCGGCTCAACACATTGCTTTTATTGAAATAGCAGTGTTCACGTGCACTGTGCACGAATTAGCTGATGTTGAATGGTTTCTACATATATTTTGTTTTCTTTTCTTAAAATAAGCCTTCTTTTTTATACTGCTCCAAATTTGGGATTTCGGGCTAAAAAA